>NC_054537.1:23396951-23641951 GCF_017654505.1 Polyodon spathula | reverse complement strand
GGACTGGAAATTCAAATTCCACTTGCAGCCTTTAGTTAAACACTGGTACATTAATTAACTCACATGTCAACACACAGATCTTAATGTAAATATGGTACTGCACTTTGAAGTGGCTACTGTTATACCAATGTCATACATTACAGCAACGTCCCAGTGACTTAATATACTTTTAATTTAAAGAGATGTTGAGCACTATATACAAATAGGTTAAATACTATAACTTAACTCACCAAAAGAAAGAGTGACGTTTGTATTTTATATATTCTGAGAACAAATATATCTCGTTACCATTAGATTTAAACAGTTATAGGGCATATTCGATATTTGTGTTTCTTACGTCGCACGTTCAAAAAACATATACAATACTACGAATGTAACGCCCAACGAGGTTATCAACTGACAGAGAAATACAAACAAAAACACACACACACCCAAACTACTCGGCCTACAAAATCTTTAATCTGAGTAAACAAATTTACTTTCTGCCACAGGGAATTAAATAACAATAAAAAAAGCAGTTTACTTAACGAAAAAAGTCTAGCAATACCAGTGACTGGAAAAACAAATCTGAAAAGAGAACACGGACACAATCAGAAAGCAGATAACAATACCTGTGTAGTATCAGTAAACTTCTAGTGTTTTCACTTGCACTTTAAGTAAGCGGGCTACTTCCAACAATATAGAATTAACATAGCAAGGTCGTTATGTTTTTGAATCACATAGAAAATAACCCACTGATGCACGCAGTAGCAACACGACAATTTGGCTAACAGAGTAACAAGGGATTGTGGCAATATTTTATAGGAAGCCATATTGAGTAACTCAGGGGGGGTGCATAACGTATATCTGTCTGCATCTCACACTTGCATGCTTACAAAAAATACAGCTAAAAAAGCAACAAATCATCTACATCTGGGGTGTGTACTTAGTTGCCAATTTCCCGTAGCTCACACCCCACATTGCTAATAAGTGGATCATATAATAGGAATGCCACTAAACTTGCCGCACTTGCTCAAAAAATATTTTGCATATTTGTAAAAAGAAGATGATTGTCTACAGCCAGGGATACCTAGATCTCCATTAAGCAAGTAGCCTGGGATTAACTGGGAACAAACTTCCCACCCTCTGTCACAGTGGAACTGTTAACCTGGATAGGGCCCCACTAAAATTATAAACGATTGCATCTCTATTGGACAAGCTTGTGAAATGTTTAAATAGATACAAGACCAAACCAAACCAAACCAAAATATGAACTACAAACACTACTTTGATATTACGAGCGAGCGGGTGTGTTGTCTAGTAATTAATTTCACAGGTTTAAAATAAAATTAAATTTGTACTACTCACCTCGGTCAAAGTCAATTTGCCCAATACTTAATACCGGTTCACAATCCCGGCAGTTCTCCTTAGTTTAGCCGGATTTGTGGCAATTGGAGAGAACGATGAGAAAATAGCAGCCAATCGTTATCTCAGATATAACATGACTGACAAACCCCACCAACTCTTTATTGGCTGATGAAACGGATAGGCACGTGTTAGACCAGCCTGAAACGGTAGGGGCATAGATATAGTACTTCATTTCATTTTTTCATTTTTTTTTTAACAACGTTTAATGACAAAATGTGAAGGGTTTTAGTTGGAATTCAGATTGAAAACTAATTTGCTACAGCGTCTCAATGGAAACAAACAAAAACAAAACCACGACCTTTCCACTTTAATAAGGCTTCTGTTGAGTGGTTGATAGTTGTGGGAGTGTCTTACGCTGATATGTCCAATCAGAGAAGCTGAAAGCAGAACGTGGTTACAGGGGAACAATGTAAAGAAATATAGGAAGATTTGAATAGACCTTTTATTATTATTATTTTATATGCTTATTTAAATTGTAGTTAAACACCATAGTAGAACGACCATAAAGCGTATGCTATTATTTGGGGGGGAGGGGGATTAAACCACAGAGGTTTCAGTGAAGGTATGTACATAATGCCGTTCTGTTTTGGGTGTGTTTTTCGGAAGGTTATTCTGCTGCAGACACCACCTTAACTGTAACAGTGCTGTAACTAAATAGTAGTAGAGTTTCTTTATTTATTTTTTATTTTTTTCAAAACTATTTTGGATTATAATGTTAATGCGGTCCTATTTGTATGACATTAAACACATTTAAAATAAAATGCATGTTTCTAATACATTTTGTGTAGCCATTCGAAAAGAAAGTGATAATACCACAGTAGTGACGTCAAAAGTGATAATTCCTAGAGGAAAATATACTTGAACCTTGACCCATTCGACTCCTCGAGACCATTACTTTCAATGAAACCATAAAATGTGTCGTTTGAAACCAATCGACAGTACAAAATTAGAGTACTTAAAATGTAAAGCTGGTACATTCGTATCTGAGAGGAACGGGAAATTAAAACAAGGTAAAGGCAATCCTCCAAATAAAGCTGAAGCACTAACTGATAACCACATAGAAAGTCTCTACAGCACTGAAACACTACGTTTAAAACAAAACAAAACAAAAAAAAAAAAAAAAAACACTGTACTGCTGAACCTCGTCTTATTTAATATTAGCGTCACAAGGGTATCCATGTATTATAAAATTAAAAAATAATAGATGCGCCTCATCAGTGAGTTACAGGAAAACAGTTCCATCTAGGGTTTCTGTAACAGTATAAATCACGCGACTTTCGGGGTCAGCCTTGATCTGGCCTCCCCAGCGCATCAGCATGCACAACATTTGAATTAATTTGGTTTATTTATTTATTAAAATGTTATATATTTATCAGTTCATTATTTTCTGTTGAGCCCCATTGGCATAAGTGTGTTCAGTCTATTTATCCATTTACTTTCTTTTATTCTTCTATATGTCGCATTGTCTAATTTTAGCTGTTCCAATTCTACAAACTTTCATCATTTATGTCATATTTTTGACAGGTGAAGTGATCTCCTATTGGTTCATTATTATTATTTTTTAAATTTGTAATTAATGAAAGGTGGTTCTGAATTATTTTATATAAATGTTGTTCCAGTCTCTCCAACATATTTTATTTCATCACATTTTTCACAGGCTATGCCATAAACAACATTGCTATTTTTACAGTAGTTTCAGATCATCTTGCAATTCATTTTGAGATTAAACTACCCTTAATTGTAAAGAGCTAGACTCGTATAATTAAAACTTGGGTAGTTAACTGTAAAGAAGGCTTTGTCCCAGGCTAGATCTTTATACTATTCTAACCTGATTGGAAAAAATAAAAAAAATAATCCTAGATTTCTTTTTGCATTGGTAGATAAATTACTAAATCCACCTTCTATTACTTCTACCTATAATAGTTGTTCAATTTTGTGTTGCACTGAGTTTTTAAAATTCTTTCAAAATACAATTCTTGACATTGTAGATCAGATCTTACAGACTCCTTCTATTATGAACCTTTCCTCCTACTTTGAATTAACTAGACCTGATAAAGTTATGATGGAGGTGTTCTCGTTGGGTGCTTTGCAAGAGCTGACAGTGCTAGTTAGGTACATGAGACCAACCACTTGTGCCCTTGATCCTATTTCTACTAAACTATTAAAAGATATCTTTAATATTGCTAATATAAGCATTTTAACAATTATAAATGAATCATTTTCACCTGGTATAGTTCCCTCTGCACTTAAGGTTGCAGTGGTTAAACCCTTACTTTAAAAAAAGTAATTTGAATCCTACAGTTATTAACAACTATAGGCCAATTTCCAATCTTCCATTTTTAGCCAAGGTATTGGAAAAAGTTGTTGCCAATCAATTATTATTATTTTTTGCTTGTAGTGCTTTATTTGAGAAATTTCAGTCTGGATTTTGATCTGCACAAAACACTGAGACAGCTCTAGTTAGGGTAGTAAATTATCTTTTGATAAGCTCGGACTCTGGCTTTCCTTTAATTTTAATTCTTCTTGATATTAGCGAAGCCTTTGACACCGTGGACCACTCCATTCTATTAAATCGGCTTGGGAGTTTAGTGGGTTTGGCAGGCGGTGTCCATTCTTGGTTTACGTCATATCTTTCCGATAGGTTTCAGTGCGTTTCTGTCGGGGAGATGAAGTCTGATTTGTCAGAGGTTCTCTGTGGTTTTCCTCAGGGTTATATTTTAGGTCCCCTGTTGTTTTCATTATATATGTTGCCATTAGATGATATTATCCACAGACATGGAGTGAATTCAATTTATTACGCAAATGCTCAGCTGTACTTGTCTTTCAATCCAGACAATCCCTCTACTGGGGCGCTATTAGCTGCTTGCTTTGAATTTTCTGATGTTGAATTCTGATAAAACGGAGGTCAAGCTTGTGGGTTCACAGCACCAATTAAATGTTGATTTATATAAAATAGATATTAGCAGCCTTTCCTCAGAACTAAAATCTTGAAGCAAGAAATAATTTATTAGGATAATTTTTGATCCTGTTCTATTATTTGAGTCCCATATTATGATAAGTATTAAAGCATCTTTTCATCATTTGAAAAACATAGGTAAACATAGATCTATTATTTCTGCACCTGAAGCTGAGAGGCTAATGCATGCCTTTGTTTCATTGAGAATCGACTATTGTAATGCATTTTTTTCTGGGATTCCAGTATTTGGTGTATCAATTGCAGCTAATTCAGAATGCTGCTGAAGGACTAAAACCAGAAAAGGTGAACATATTACTCCTGTCTTGGCCTCCTTACACTGGCTTCCTATGCAGTTTTGAATTGATTTTAAGATTTTATTTTTAACTTATAAAGCCCTTAATGGATTAGCATCCATTTATTTACAAGAGCTGTTGATCCCAAACGTTCCTAAGCAGAATCTTAGGTCTCTGGATGCAGGGCTCTTGGTTATTCCAAGGGTAAATACTAATAGTATGGGAGGATGGGCCTTTTCTTATAAGGCTCCTACATTATGGAACACTAGGCCTTTTTTTTGTCAGACTAGGAGTCTTGTTATTTTTAAGTCAAGATTGAAGACTTATATACACAGGCATATATACATATATGTACATATATGTATGTAAATAAATATGATTGGAAATGTATTCATTTGAAAGTCTTTTTATTATTTTATGCTATTTTAATGTTTTATTATGCTGTGTGTATTATGTTTTCTGTAAAGCACCTTGGGGTCTATGACATAAGGTGCTGTATAAATAAATTCTTAACGTTAATACAGACTAGTCATTTATTTATGTTGTACTCTCGTTTTAGCGTTCTTCATTCTGCGTTTAATAAGAAAGTAAAGACATGAATGATTTAAAAGCCTATTTAGTTGTTTCACGTTAAAACCCCATAAATGAAAGCGATTTTCTCTCAAAACGTAATTAAAAAAAAACACATTTTGAGGAAAAACCGCCCAATTGGCAGCATTGCAGCTGACATCCGACAGGCTATATGGGCCACCAACTGAAGAACTCTGCCATAGGGTGATGCCAAGCATTTGTCCAGAGCTGTAGATTGAAGCCTGTGAGGACACAGCTCCCTGCGCTGAAGCCAAGTATTGGCACTTATCACTAATCCATGGGACCGTTTTTGTTCATTGTGTAGTTGCTAGTTGTTTTTTTTTTCTCCCCAATTTGGAATAGCCAATTATTTTTAGGCTCAGCTCACCGCTACCACCCCCGTGCTGGCTTGGGATTGGCTAAGACGAACACACGCTGTCTGTCAGCCGACCGCTTCTTTTACACGCTGCAGGCCCACCATGCAGCCAACTTGGAGTTACAGCAGCAGAGGAAAACACAGCTGTAGGCAGCTTACAGGCAAGCCTGCAGGCGCTTGGTCAGATCACAGGGGTTGCTGGTGCGCAGTGAGCCGCGGACACCCTGAACTGGCGACGTCCATGCTATAGGGCGCATCCTGCACTCCACGCGGAGCGCTTTTACCGGATGCGCCACTCGGGAGCCTCCTTTGTTCAGTTTTAAAAGCATATTTTCTATTCAGTTTAACATAAACAAAACTCAGAAATCTCATTCATGTGTATAACATGCAAAATGCAGAGTCGCTGGGTTGCATTCATGAACTGAAAAAACTAAAACATATCTATCGTAAGATGGACAAATAATGATAAATCAATGTAGAATAGTATTTTCAACCATTTTGGTTTTGTTGTGATAAAAATAAGGAAATTTTAAAATAAGGGGATAATGGTAATTGAAACAAATTCAGGTTAAAGTAAACATATATTTTCTAAACCTGAAAGAAAACCACCAACTATTGCAAATATTTCTAAACTACTGACCTGAAAAAAATTGTCAAGTTTTACAATTTTTCTTGCAGATTGTGCAGGGCTTTCAATTTTTTTTTCTGGACTATTCTGAAATGGCATTATTATGCACAGTAGAAAGCCATGTGCTTGAAAGGGTCGTGTTCATTGTTGGTTTTTGTTTGTTGTTTGATGCGACAACCACACAAATCACATAATCATGTTGTTTGGAGACAAACATTTCATAATACAGGCATCTCTGCTGTAGCTAAAAGTGTGCCGTGGCCATAATGGTAGAGTCATGGCGGCAATTAAGGGCACCCACGACAATTGCCTCATGGTTGCCGTTAATTTTGAGGCCTAAAACAATATTAATACCAGAATACTGTATTCACAATAAGCTTATTTACAGTTTTCTTTACAGGTTGAGCAATACAAGGAGCCTAGATTGATGTGTATGTCACAGTAAGCGGCCACACCATGAGTGGGGAGCCTGATGCGTTGGCTATCGTGAATCAGCTGCGGGACTTGGCAGCTGACCCCCTCAACAGGCAAGCCATTGTCCAAGATCAAGGATGTTTACCGGGCCTTATTTTGTTTTTGGACCACCCTAACCCTCAAGTCGTCTATTCTGCACTTCTGGTAAGACACACATTTTGGTACGACTGCGGTATCTGATCTGGTTGTTTTCAGTTAGCACAAACTTTTACCCCAATGAAGATGTCAACAGGTTGCATAACAACAGTCAATGTTTCGTACCTGAATGAAAGAATGCAAGAGCTCAAACATGTCAGTAGTCCCCTGTGGCACAGTGATTAATAGTGTACAGGTGCAGGTGATTAAAGAACAGACAAGCAATTGTAATCCAGGTGAAAAGGTTTGTTTTATTAGTTGTTTTTGTCCAGTGCTTGACAGCCAAACAAACAGTAAATAATAATGATGGTAAGTAATACAGCAGCATATGTTACTTACATTTATAATCCACGGGCTGGTCCCAAAATAATAGTCCCGTTCTTGTATCCCCACATTAAACACAAAACACATAAGTCCGGTTAGTGTGTGTACTGGTGATTGTGGTGATATACACTTTTACAGTGGTACAAGTGAAGTGCTGTCCCAGGTTTGTGCTGGCCTATGGCGACAGCTCTGGAACGTGTTAGCCATCTAGTGAATACACTCAACAATAGACAGTACAGACAAACACTATTTATTTCACCAACAGTACAGGCCCTTCAAGGTCAATGACACAACTAAAACGAAGGAGCATTGCTTTGACCCCTATTTATACCGTCACTCATGACCCCTTGGTAAACGATTGGAGCTGTTTTTTATGATCTGCGGCTGCCACATCATTTGCCCGCCGGGTCAATGAGTTAGTGTACTGAAGCTCTGCCTCTTTTCTACATGATCGACTTCCGTTTAACCCTCGGAACAAAGTGTCAGTTCAAGTAGTCCAGAGTATTCTGTTCCCGTTACTTGGCGCCCTCACAGGTTGAGAGGAAGATTTACCACCAAGAATCATAGTTGTTCTGTCACATCCGCCAACAGACATGAACTTTCTGGAGTTGTAGTTTCCTTTTGAATGCATCAGTTCTTTCACGCTTGGGCAATAAAATAAGTGCTTCCACCTTGCATAGTTTTATTCAGTTTATTCATTTCACTAAATATGCCTGCAAGGTATCCCAGTGCAGAACCCAATGCAATTAGTCCAGCTGGTTTCTGCTGAAGTCATAAAATCAGCTAACAACAGTTTGATAATATCGTCTGACTGTTGTCTTAAGCTCCTTTCAAAACAAAAAGTCTGCCTTTATTCCCTTATTCCACACATACCGAACATAGGCGAGTAAATGGGACATTTAGAAATGTCTGTGGATTCATCGAGTTGTATAGCAAACTCATTGTCACGCAGCCGATCAGTGCACTGCGAAACTATGTCTTCTGACATAAAACCGATCCATTGCTTGACAGTGTCATTTCACATTGGTATTTTTGCCAGTTCCTTGGCCTTTGCTGTCCAAACATTTCCTTTACAATTTCAGTGGCACATGGAATTATCATTGTTTTGCTTTAGCAATTTTCTGCAGCACTATGTACGATGTCACTACCAGCTTTTTAGCCGCGGTAGTTGTGGATTTCATTACAGCTTTAGTACCAAGCAGTTCCTTAGCCTTTCACTTAAAGTAGTGTTGCTTGTTTTTATATATTTCATGCTTGGTAATTGAAGTAACTTACAAAAAAATAGATGGTGAGTAAGTAGATTCAAGAAAATGCACAGAGTCCTTTTCTTAAATCAGTTGCCAGGTTTATTGAAATATGCAGGGAGTCTGGTCCCAGGTACAGGACAAACACAATACTCAACATTACAATGTTTGCATGACATTAAATACCCTTCTGTATAGATGGTCCACCGCCCCTTTCTCTGACACTTAACCAATGGTCAAGGTACAACACATTATTCTGTTAATTTAGTGTGTGTGTGTGTGTGTGTGTGTGTGTCTGTGTGTGTGTGTGTGTGTGTGTGTAGTCTTGTGTGACAACCTCTGAACTCAGTGCATTCTTGTGGCAAAGTGGCTAGTGGAGGGGAACAGGTATAACGGTGATGCGATGCAGGAGTGACAGGCAGACAACAGTTTCCAGTGACAAGGTGCTTTTATTTATAATCCAGGTCTGGTGACCGTTAAATAATAAATCCCCGGCTATACACAACAATGTGTAAAGCACGGGGATAGCAATAATACAGACACAGTCCCGAACAAAACGAACACACGGTCACCAGTCCTGGGTGAGTGCAGACGTGCTTGTGGTGGGTGAAGACACTGTATTTCGTGACGGTTCCGTGCAGTGGTGATCCGGATTGTGCTGACCCTGGTCGACAGCTCCGGACCGGTGAGTTAACTGTCTGGTGGTGCAAAACGCAGACAATTACAAACAAACACAACAAAACACAACACGCAGTTCTCTTTACAACGAGAGCTCCTCTCTCGATCCTTCTCTCTCCAAGCGTTAACCCAAACGAAGGAAAAGACCAGCGTTACCCTGGCCCCTATATGTAATCCCGCATGATATCGAGATAAACGGTTGCAGCTGCCTTATTACTTGCAGCTGCCTCTCGTTTATCTCTCAAATCAATACAGTCTTACAACAGAGTCGCGCTTCCCTCCAGGCTGACCCACTTCCCTGACCCGGAAACGAACTGTCAGGCCAGCCCTTCCAGATGCTTCTCCTCCCGTTCTTTAGCGCCCTCACAGGTTGGGAGGAAGATTCATCACCAGAACTCATCTTTCCGTCACAATTCTTCACACTCCTGGAGAAAAAAGGTCCATAAATCTCCCTTTGATCCCAGTGGCATTATCTCTTTCGATCTCTCTGAGAACCTCTGGGTCCAATGCCAGTCCCTGGGAGCCTTTTAGCCCCTTTATGCTTTGCATTCCAAAGTCTTACAGCCTGGCCCCTTCTGGTCCACAGCATTGTTATCTCGTTAGCTTGCACTCATTGTTGGGCAAGAGTTTGTAGACGCATCGTCTTTATCAATTGTAAGCAGTACATGCAATTTGAACCAAACAGTCTGCTATCTGCAATATTAGTCTCTTTTCAGAAAAAAACACCAGTATAGCTCTGCCAGTCCACATGCGTAGCAAACTGCTAATCAATTCTCAATCCATGTTTTCCAACAGTAATTAAATGTCTCTTTAATTTGTAGGGTTTCAAACATTTTTGGAGGACCCCCCTGAAACCTCCTCAAGGCCCCCTAGGGGGCTGCAGACCCCGGGTTGAGAACCCCTGCTCTAGACAACGTGGCTCTGAAGGTGTATTTAGAATGTAATCTGAAAAACAGGAATCATACCAAGTGCATCCCAGCTGCGGAAATCCTTCAAAGGCCATTCCACTATTTTGCAGACAACTGTGTAGCACAGTGTGAATACCGTGCTTACTACGAAATTCAGTGAAATGAAATGCGACAACATATACCAGTTCTGGAAAAACATGGAAACGAGATTACCAACTCCTGCTGTCAAGTGCTTGACAGTATCAGTAAAGAGTGTTGACGCAGAAAGATCATTTTCTGCATACAGAAATGTACTTTGGGAGATGACCGGCACTCCATAGAAGCATCAAACCTCTCAATGTATAACATGTTCTATCAGAATAATATGTAAACAAAACAATGTAAAATAACTGCAAACTGTACCGCAACAGATGCACACTGTATCGTTTTATGATTAAGTCATTGTAACATTAATCTTTAAGCTATTGAGACAAGTAAACATGATTTTGGATACTGTCTCAAGACACGCCTTTATGTGTAACAGGGGCTGACAAATCGGTAGTCGGTAAAACCAAAAATTGGGTCTGGACTACCGAAATGTAATGTTGCAAAACCCCGTGGGACTACCGGCAGCTTGTAAAGATTTTTTTAAGCAGTTACTTCAAAGATACCAGTGTTGGTTATACCATATACCTTCATACATATCCGTTTATATATATATATATTATATATATATATATATATATATATATATATATATATTATCTTTAGTTTAAATCGTGCATTAGTTGCTTGCAAGATCAGTGACGTGACAGATAAACCAATCAGAGCATTAGCAACATTATTGGCCATGGCATTCTTGGCATACCCAGGATAATGTGCTTACAAAATGTGTCGACCGGAAGTCTCCGTCTAATTAGTATGCGTTTTTGAAGTCCAAAATTGAATCTGGGTGTTCATGAGCATACATTTTTTTATATAAAAAAAATTTAGACCAGATGTTCATTAGCAACTCCAGTTGCTGTCATCTACCACATGGTAGGACCTGCATCGATGGGCTCTATCGCATAGCCTTCAATGTGGGCCCTAGTTCACAGTGTTTGTGTGTTTCTGATGTCATTTCTTAACCATCCTGGTCATTCTCCTGTGGCTTAGGTCATTGTGACAATGTTGCTATGCAGTCAAATGAGTCACTAATGCACTAATGGCTTTGACTGAAAAGCATTGCTCTTGAAACAAATATATGTGGAATAAGCTGTGTTTTAATTAATAACAAAAACTATGGGACGCAAAATAAAGAAAATATGCAGGTTGTAAAATTGTCCTATGAAATAAATGTACCTATCAATTAGCTATACTCATATTAATCTGTTCAGTGTCATATGGCATGTCAATGGTCTACAAATCGAAAGTAACAAAAAAAAAAATCTATACTACCTCTGTGAGGGCAGAAGCTACGTGACTATTTTGCAGGTAAATTGTTCATTTATAAAAAAAAAAAAAAGGTGTGTCTCGGCTGTGTTGGGCACTGGTTTCAAGTCTGACCGATGTGAAAGTCGACAGACTTGTGTGCTGGATTATGTATGGGCTGAGTAATACATAATACTGGCACACACAAGGTGCTGGCGGAAAAAGTAGGAAATACTGCACCTTCTGTCTGCCTTTATGGATCTTAACCAGGAGCCACACACTTAGACGCACCAGGTAATAAGATGCCAGTGTAACCAAGGTGGCCAAACCATGAATAGTTTCATGATATCTTTAATTTAAAGTCTTGTTGGAAAAGGTTTGAACTTTCTTCTGAAGAGCCGGCTTTGCTGTAGATATCCTCCGCCAACTTCATTAGACTATCGGATTCTGGGTGTATGTGGCATCGTATGTTTTGTGCATATAGTGTATGTAGGTCATGTTCTTGCCCTTCTAAACTTCATTAAAACAGTTGTCAAATGGTTTCATGAACCACAAGTGTAATAATTATTCAGAATGGGCTTTAACAAAGCATGTATTAAGAGTCCTTGTGAGAAGAAGTTTTGTGAGTCGTACCCGTAGCGGTAAACCTGCTGCAGGTGTTTTAAATGTATGTTACCAATCATTTTTCAACCCTATCACCAATTCTATATTATCTGTGTCTAACTGTTTTTTTTACATTTTGACAGCCACACTTTTTTTTTTTTCCCCCTCTCCCTTCTATGGCAGGCTGTGCGCTATTTAGCAGAATGTCGTGCCAACAGAGAGAGGATGAGAGGTGAGCTTGGGATGATGCAGAGCCTAGAGAATGTGATGAAAAAGTAAGTGTCATGTTTGGTTTCCTCAGTTTTTCATGCCTTTAATGCATCCAAAAGTAGTAAGGCTGTAGCATAGGTCTTTAGTATTGTGTGTAACAGTAGAGAAATACCTCAATCTAGAGGACTATATGCACCTGTCTGTCAAGCTGTGCACTACATTTGACAAGCTGTTTGTTTGATTCAATCATAGATGAAAAGACTAAAGCTGCAACCCAACTGGTGAGCTATTTCTTTGTACTAAATGTTTCAAGATAGCCACATATGGTGCTGCCGGACTCTAATGCTATAATCTGTGTGTGCGTTGTTTTGTTTAGTTTTTTCTCCTAGCAAGTATCTGACCAGTCCTGTCACTGACCAGTCACTTTGGTCAGGATCATGTTCATCAGGCTTTGCCCTGAAGTTGCAATTTGTTTTATTCCAAGGACTCTGGCAACTGTCATTTATTTTAGGGGTCTACAGTAGCCAGGATGAGATAGTAAATAATATTCTTGTATTGTTCTAACTGCATTTGTGTGTTTAGATAAAATACAGCCTGTGTCAAGGAGACATACTGTAGTAGGTAAAGTTCATTCTGCAGTGTTGCTTCGGAAGCTGTTTAT
This sequence comes from Polyodon spathula, assembly GCF_017654505.1. Taxonomy (NCBI): domain Eukaryota; kingdom Metazoa; phylum Chordata; class Actinopteri; order Acipenseriformes; family Polyodontidae; genus Polyodon; species Polyodon spathula. Next base: position 23,629,095 of record NC_054537.1, on the reverse strand, counting down.
TGCAGTTGGAATGGCTATATTTACCCTCCAGAAGGAAAATGCATTGTTTGATGGATGCACATGTCAAATCAGGTTCTAAATTATACCATGCAAGTATTTAACCTTTGAGCAAAGCAGTTACTCACCAAGATTAGTGAACTGAGACAAAAGTTTAACTTGACAACTTAAAAGATTAGACCATAGGAAAGTGTTTAAAGTCAAATTGATCTTTAAAAAAAAAATGTGTAAATACATTTTTTTTTTTTTTTTTTTTGGTCACATGGTTTGTTAGTAGGTGGGTTGTGTTTACTGTAAATACCCCAATAATATCTGTATGTTTGTATCATCTAAAGCATGGTATCGGAGACAACCTTGGAATCAAAATTATTATTTTTTTTTTTAGGGTGCTCATTTATCTAGCAACATGGTTTTAACAACAATAAAAAATAATAATAATTAAACCATTTTGCAACAATACATTATTAGGAAATGACATACATCCATTAACTCCTATATTCTCATTTTATTATGTTACCCAGGTACACTTTTAGGCTGTACTTATTGAGTTAAACTAATAATAAAAGCTAAGGAAAAAAAAAATGTGTTGACCTTAATTTTTCAGGTTACTGCAAGCAAACAGTTAAATTATTCCCTTAAATTTGTCCAGTCACATTATGATACGAGTTTGAGGACTCGGTGACATATAGTCTGTTCGCAGCTGGTAGCTTCAGAGCAGGACCCTTGTGGCATCTTGTAATGTTGCCTTGTAGCGAAATGTCAGTGTGAGCACCTTTTATGTTTGTACAATACAAATGCTTGTCAACAGTATGCTTCTTTTTATCTCTTCAAATTAAAACTTGCAGCATATGATAAGTACATTTTTGGCTGAAATAATAACAGTAGTGGTGATGATAGTTTATCCCCCTGCTGGTGATGCATTCTGTATATCTAGTGAATTGCTTATCCAACAGGGGTGAGACTTGGATATTGTTCAACACAGATTGTTGAGAGTGTTTACATCGGATAGAGAGGGATTGAGTTGACTCTTGTTTGGGGCCCATAGAGAGTTGGCTTTTGTGGTGCAGGGAATGGAAAATGGCTTGGGATAGTTCTTATCATCTTGCTACTAGTCAGATTTCTGACAGAAACTAGCGAGAACAGAGGTCAGAACATTTTTTGTCCATTAGGTAGCTGTGAGGAGGCATTTTAAATCTTGAGTTTTGAATTGCATATAAAAACATGGGTTAAATAATTTTATATTGAGTAACTTGGCGATCAATATGTCTCATTATATTGTTACTTGGATGTAGGTCATGGACATGTTGTTTTATTTGTAGCCGTGGTGAGGGTGTACAGTACTTGTGATACTAACATTCACGTTCACAATACTTTGTGGAAATTTCCTTCGCTGATGCAGGAAAGGCGGTTCTTTTTTTTCAATTCCTGGGTTTGACATTAACCATGGCCAGGTGGCCCAGGGCTGGAAGAGATCGCAGTTTGGCTTGTAGTTATGAAGCAACACAGTGTCCGGCTTTACCTGTCCAAGTGACCAGTGTATATATATATTATATATATATAATATATATATATATATATATATATATATATATTATATATATATAGATAATAGTGCACATGGCTCCCGTTGCATGAACCCAGGAAAATAAGCGAGTGTGCCAAAAAGCTGAAATTATTTACAAAACAATTAAAACATTTTCCAATCTTTAATACAGTATTTTGATTTTCTGACAAGCACGCAAATGGCTGAAATAACGTATATTAAAAGGCTTCGCTTAGCCACTTTTTTAATACTGAAAGTAAAAACCAGCATGAAAAATATATATTTACTGTATATTGGGCCAGATAAAATTGCATCCAGGCCAGTAAAAACAGTATCTCAGTGGCCCAAAGGGCCAGCAGTTAAAAATCTAAATCTAGAGCCCTGAATTCCAATTCATTTTTAAAATCAATTCTAATTTAGAGTGACAAATTATAATGATTTATTTTCCCCCAATGTCCAATTTGTTTTTTTCTCCTCACCGCAGTGAGTCCCCATGAGCATTTTCCGATCTCACGAGCCTAAACCCAAAATTGCTTTTATGCTGAGCAATCCAAAGCAGAGGTGGGCGGGCTACTGATCTTGGAAGACAGAGATCAGCCCTGCTTCTTATTCACTATACCAATATGCTCGTTGTCTGGCCAGTAAGGTTCACTGTTGCGCAACAAGGAGAATAAGGTTTCCAGTCCCCACCCCTGGGAGCATCAGAGCCAATGTGACGCCCCTTTCGGAGTCCCCGTCTTGCAATCCCCACGGCAGCGCTTTAACTGGAGGAGCCATGCGGAGAACCTCTCAAAGAAACTCCTTTTCAAGAACTTGGAATGGGAATTGGAATTGGAACCGGCAATTGATTTAAAAATTGTATTGGAAATGGAATTGAGCTCAACCCTGGATACAGGAATGTTACAGTGTATTTGCCATCTTTGAGTAATGTCTCCATTGTTCCATTAGAGATTAGCATGTGATTCAGTAAGTAGAAGTCTAAACTCTTGTTGGAAGCTATTTGTTCAAATGGAGACTGTTAAAACAGTTTAAGTTTAAAGGTATACATTTGTTTTAAGATGCAGTCAAATTAATAATGGATTGCATTCTGTCAAGAAGGAAGTTAAATCATTATAAATAATGTTCCTAGTAGGGGTTGCTGAAGAGCGATGAGGTGAACTAACCCAAACTGATTTATCATCCGATGGGCCCCCAGTCAAGTCTGACGACTTTACAACTAGGATTCAAAGCTTATGATCGCCCGACTCTTTCTCTCCCACCCACCCCCCTCCCCTGCCCTGCCCTGCCCTGCCCTGCCTTTCACATCCTGATCTTAGTGTAGTAATAAATGTTTTGCTTTCTTTAGAACGACGACACCTGGAGAAACAAAGTTGTTGGCCTCAGAAATCTATGAAATCCTTAAGTCTGCCTGCAACGCAGAGGCAGACCAGGCCGAACAGGCCAGCTACAGACGCAAGACTCAGTTCTTTCTTGGAGCCACGAACAAGCGTGCCAAAACTGTGGTTTTACATATAGATGGTCTTGATGATGCTGTAAGTCATTTTTTTTTTTTTTTGAGGACGAAAGTTAAATAACACAACACTCCCTTCTGTAGCCTGGTCTCACTGCCTGTCTTCCTTCAAGCCCCAACCAGAGGCTCCAGGCGAGGTAGGTTCCTATATACTCAGAGGCTCCACCTCTCTAATCGGCCTGGACCTATAGACTACCAGGAAGGGCCCTTACCAACATGGCCACCCAGAGATAGGTATGGGTACCTCCCTGTATCTACCTTACCTGGCCTCACAAAGATAACAACCTTAAAGGGCTATCCCCACCATCCATGTGAGGGGAGCCTGCAGTTGACATCAGCGCCACCTATAGTTGGGAGGCTGTTAATACTTAGTACGTTCGCCCTGTTACATTGCATTAAAAGTTGTTTAAAGAGCCAGTATCATAGTTTAACCTTCATGGTGTTGTACCTGCATTTTTTCAAACTTATAAATAATTGTACCGAACATGCTGGGTTACCGGAGTGAATCTTTTGTGTATTTTCAATTTTGGTCCCAGTAATAAAGTTCTAGCCATCAGTGCTACTTAAAAATAACATTGGCTTGTTTTCAAAAGACTGCAGCAATTGAGATTTACCTGCTCATCTCAATAGAAGTAGCCTGTCAGTGGAGAAGCATGACACTTGGGTTTGCTTTTTTTCTAAAATGACTAGTAACATTTTTGTTTTTAACATTTGCTAATTATTTACTAAGATGTGTGTAAGACCCATGGTCCTGACCACAGTGGTGAATAAAAGACTACACATGCGCTAGATAAAGCAACAGTTATTATAATGCTATAGCCCTGAGAATAATAATACACATTTTATTTAAAAAAATAAATAAATAAAATGGTCAATTGTAAATATATAATGCATAAGGTAGCTAGAGAATGGATCATAGAATGTGACCAATTAGTCAGATTTTTCAATTAAATAAAGAAATAAATTAATGAAATTGAATCCACTCACTTGCATTGGGTGTTTGTGACTGGTTAATAAGCGACTGGAGTCTTGATCCTTGGAGCTGTCTTAGTCCCCCTCAAGGTAAATCTATATAATAAATACAATATTCTGTGTTTCGAAGGAGTTGTTATGCTTTATGTTGTGATAGCATGACGATCAAAAAAGAATACAATATTATTGTTTCTTAATTTTCATGAGTGCAGTGTTGGTACATATTTTCTTTTTTAAATTGCTTTTACAATTTTTAGGGAGCCAAAGGGAGAGCACAAGAGACTGAGACAGAAGCATTTACATAAAACAACTAACAACTGTTGCAGCCTAGTACTAGTGGGCAGAGACTCGGTGAACACAGTAGCTAAATACATAGAGAGTAGCAACTTACCAAACTAATATTAAGGCAGGACTAAATGGCTATGAAAAATACTTTTTTTCAGGCGGAAAATAAGGGAAGTGTGCACAGTATTTATGGAAAGTACTCCTGACTTCAGAGTAGTGGTGCATTGTACTCATCCAAAATACTTTAGTCGCTTAGTCTAAACTGCAGAGTAAATTACACAATTACCCAAAATGTTATCTAGAGCCCTGTGTGGCAGGGCATAGGTGTAAATTTGGTAGGGATGTGGTTAAATCCCTGCCAATCATCACATGTGTGGCAATTACCCAATCAGTGACTGGCCACACCTGTGATTGTTGGCAGGGATAGATTTAGCCCTGTAGATCAGAGCCAGAAGCAGTTAATCATCCTGAATATATGGAAAAGCACAGCAAGGTCCAATACATCTTAATTGTATTGTAATAATTTCTGTGTATGTGACACTGCCTCTAAGATTCTGAGGTAACACTTTTTTCTTTTTCTTTCTTTTTTAGGCTTGTAGAAGTCTTTGCGAAGAGGCACTGCTCAAGATTAAGGGAGTCATTAGCTTCACATTTCAGATGACCGTAAAGAGATGCATTGTTAGGATCAGGTCAGATTTAAAAGCTGAGGTATGTTAATGCAAACAAGAAGACATAAGCCTATATACTCTTATTGTTTAGAAGTTTTTGTAATAAACTTGTATTTTACTTTTAGCATTTTCTAATAGTTTTTTTTATTTATTTATTTTTAAATACTTTTTAGGCACTGGGCACTGCAATTGCTTCAACCAAGATAATGAAAGCACAGCAAGTAGTTAAAGGCGAAGATGGAAATGAGGTGAGACATCTATATATTCTAGTCATATCCTTTAGATTTGATAATGGAGCATCATTTAACTGCCGCAATTCATTGAGTTATGTAGTTCCCAATGTAATACACTCCAAGCTAGCCATCAATGCTATGCTGCCAAGTCTTGGATGTTAAATATTATGTTAAATGATATGCAGTGCTTAGATACATTATTCATGCTTGTTGGGTGTTTTAAGGTTTTAATACCAGTAGAGTAAAGTTACTTGAAGCATTGCATCTTGATTAATTCCGTTATCCCCTCCATCACCACTGGATGCTTTTTTTCTCACTTGACCTAAATCAAGCTGCCTTTATTTAATGAGTGTTGTAGTGCCCAGAAAAGTATTATCAGAACTCCATTCTGCTAAATTACAAACTTTCCATAATTGGAAAGGCATTTTCTGCCTGGAGAGTAGTAAACTATCTTAATATTCATCAGCACTGCGCTGCTTAACCAAGAGCAGACATCACCAAGCATCTGTTATAACCTTCAGCTGCTGCAGTTCCACTTCTCCTGCACTGAGAAGGAAGATAGCGCATAACAATCCACTCTAAAAACTGTGTTGTAACCAAATACCGATGTGTGGTATTGAAGTCAGTTCTTTGGTCCCATTTAGTGACTCACAGGCTGCTATTAGAAATGTTTGGTATTTATTTATTTATTTTTTGAAAGAAAGGACAACAATGATCGTCGTTATTTGTCTGTAGGTCATGATCTCTTTCGAAGATGCCCTTGTCGAGGTTGAGCAGAACACAGACCTGCCTGATTATTTGCCAGAGGAGGAAAGCCCCTCAAAGGAGCTGGACAAAGCCGTTTCCCGCGTGGGGATCAAGCAGGATGCAAGCGGCTGGCTCAATACAGCAGCAAACTTTTTAACCAGGTCTTTCTACTGGTGACACAAGGGTTAGACCGGGAGCAACTGTATATTATTTGGAAGTGGTTGGGTTTCTTTTGGAGCGATAGACTGCCAAGTGCAATTTGCAATAATATATTGCGGTGTAAAAAGGCTGTGCACGCAGACACGTACGTACATACATACATGCACACACACACACATATATATATAGATATATATGTATGTGTGTGTGTATATGCTACACACACAGTGTAGCAGTTTTATGCTGTTACACAACATAGTTAATTCTAAATTTGTATTTGTAACTAAATGGCTTGTGAAATGAAGCTTTATCACAGGGATTTTCAGGGAATCTAAAAATGTTACCCAGAGCACTACTTTTGTCTCAGCTTTGCTTCAGTGAGGACCTATATACACAATGCAATTTGAAGGGTGTGTTTGTGCATGAATTATAACTGCTTTATTTTGTTTTCATCAGCCTTTCCTCATTAAGATGATATTTAAATATGTGTTTACCAGTTGTTTGTTTATCCCAAGAGTATTCACAAACTGTTATTTTTATTGTCCGAACTATATGTAATGTTAATTGCTGTCTGCCTTTTTGTTTTGCTTACTGAATTACCTTAATTATGTGTACCTTGGTTGCTGCTTTAATTTAAATACTTTCCCTTCCTTTTTTTCCGCATTGGCAAAGATCGTTTTTGCAGACATCCTTCTAACTATATCGACGTCCACCATCACCTTGTCCCAAAAATTTAAAGTCTCAATGTTAGTGCGTTCCAAGTAGTTTTTACAACTTTGAAATGTAAAGCTTTTTGGATCTTATGTTAAAATGTTTGTTTTTGTTTTGCTGTAAACTTGATTCTGGTGAAGCAATAGGATGGTGTATGAAATTTGAAATGCAAAGGAACCTTACCAGCTGTGTTGCGGGAAATGTATTTGAGCAGCCACCTAGGACCCCACCAAGTGTAAACCATACAGCTCTTTATAGTCCAATACAAAACCAGACACTGCACCTCAATAACAGTAGTACTAAACTGCACTGCATTTTTATGTTTCACTAAATGTATCTATCAGTGCTTTTCAGAGCGATTTTTGTAAACTGTTTAGCATGCAGTCCTGTTTTCTTTTTTTTAGCCTTAATCCAAATCCAAATTATTCTAGTATCTCAAAGGCTGGCTTCTTCAAGATACATTTCAAACAATGCAGTCTGTTACTGTTTTCTGAAAGTACTCAATCTTAGAACAAAGATCAGTTAGTATAGAAAATCACTGTGTTGCTTGCCAAATGTTTTTCAGTGGCCTAAGCGAACCTAAATAAAAAATATTTTCATCTGAAATTGGCTATAAATCTGAAAAGTATCATACAAATGTACAGGCCACAGTGTCCTTAAATTTGTTCACATTATTTGATCAGACATTTATTGTGACTATTTCATGAGGGCTTTTAGAAATCTTGCAGAGGGAAGTTTACATGTTCAAGCTATTTTGGTTACCCATGAAGGTACCTATTAGTTTAAAGTTATCCCCAGGTGTGCCCAAGCTACCACCATACACCTGACTTGATTCCCTGATCTCTTTGCCGTATTGCAATAAAGATTGACAGGAATTTCAGTCCTTAAGTACAATTTTCTAGGTAAGGCTACGAACAGAGAGCTTTTGGTAGCTTTACATAAACTTCTCAAGTTCCCTAGTTCTAATAACTAGAGGTTTCAGATGTTTCAAATCTATCAACTAGGACGCTGCAAATGTTGCTGTTAACACTCTTGAGACAAAAGCCAATATTTTTTAAGCTCTTAATTAAATGACCATCCCACTCAAAACCAATTGAACTGATCCTGTAAGACGTCCTTAAGATAGAAAGAATATCTGACAAGCTCCATGATCACTGGGTAGTCATATTCCTTGTAGTAATAGCCTTCACAGATGACTTCTTCAATGAGCATCTAATGTTGGCTAAACTGCACTTTCAAAAGATTCCTGTCCGTAGAGTGATCGACATTCAGCACTGACATCAGTTTCAGGAGTGTTAATCTTCCATTAAGCTCATGTTATCGAAGGGTTCCTTTTTTTTAGGTTTTAGTGTATTGAATACGCAACAAAGCAAAACCTTGTTTTGACAGCATTTTAATTATCATTTTTACAACTTTCAAGAATGTAAAATGGCTGCCTCATCTCGTCAGTAATATTGCACTGTATGGATTTGTTTTTTATAGAGGTTACCATAGGGTATTCAAATAGAGTACATGTTGTTCACAATTGTTTTTGATCACTTTTATAGCATTGCTGAATACAGTGTTGTGTTTTAAAGCTCATTACTTATTCTAACCATATAAATGCTTTACATATATCTGAAATATCTTTTTAAACATCAGAATTGCTTTAATACCTGCTATTCATGTACGCTGGTACATGTATCATCAGCTGTGGATTAAAACCAAACAAACTTTTCATGTATACTGTATTTTCTTAGAAACTTGTGTCAAATGAGAGCACAGCTGAACATTTTATCCTAGTGGCACATTTAAATAACAGCCCTTCCTGACAGCCAATGGTATGTAGATAGGCAAACATAAAATTAGTAAGAGCTGTTGTTCAGATACGCTATGGGATTTGCATGAAGAGCTTTCTGGTTTAAGCTGTATTTCTACATACTTATGCTTGGGTTTCTATTAAGTATTGCTGGGATATGTAAAGCATTGGAAACAACAATTACGGTGTACGGTAACACCTTAATGGAACAATTTACTTAGGTGTAACATTTTTTGTTCCTGCTTTGGTGCATGTACTGTTCACATTTTCCTTAACTGTTAATCCTAGAAATCTAAACGAAACCCATTATAAGGTTGCTGTTAGTGCAAGTAGAAATGTGTGTTTCCACTCCACTTAAAGTAGTTCCACATTTGTTAAATGTACCTGCAGTTATGTCAAGTATTGCAGAACCAGTTTAGGTTGCTGTTTTTTTAACAAAGTGTAAAGGTCCTTACAGTAAGTGATTATGAAATAATAAAATAATGAACACAAAAACTGCATGTTTTTTGGGGGGTTTCTTTCATAGCTCCATGTAAATATTGTACATGTCTCTAGAGACTTTCTGTTATCACATGAAGGTCTTCGATCATGATTTAATTTCAGATTTCAGTTTAAATGGCGCTTCACTGGTTTGATAAGTACTCTTACAAACCATCCATTGAAAAATGGGCAAAGTTCATATGATGGAAATGTTTTAGAATCAATAACAAGTCTATGTATTTTGCTAAATTGTCTTTCTTTAACATAGGGTTAATACTAGTTTTTATTTCTAAAGGCATTGGAGGAAAAAAAACATTTTTACATAGCTCAGTAGACTCCCTCATAGAAAGTGGCCAATGTTTATGATTAAAATGCCATCAATATATAGATTTGTATCGGTTTAGGTGATTAAATTGGGGGCCACCTCTGTGTTGCTGATTACAAAATGCATGGACCATACTTATTAACAATGGACAGCTGATTGTGTGTAGTTGAGCAGGTGCATGAAATTGAGCTATTTTACCTTAAGTAATTGTCTATTAAAATCAGAACTTAAAATGTAAACCCTTTTTAGACTGCATAATTATTGTTGCACTGCAGTTGGGTAGTGTTGCATTACATAATACTATAAAGAATATGTTAAGTGTTTTTTTAAGGTAACAAGAGTCCTTAATAGGATTTGAAGTTAGCCACATAACATTTTTATATTGTTATAATTAATCAGATTAACTTGGGGAAAATAAAGCCCAGACTGAACAGGAGTACAGTACTCAGAACAGTACAGTTTTGTTTGCTGAATTTGATACTACTTGAAGGTTTTTATTATTTAAGCATTACAATGCTGGCACAAGATCAAGACAAGACCAAAACTGTGGTATTTTCTGGGATACTACCGGCACCTTGCAAAGGACCATATGGACAGCCGGAAATAATTAATCTAAATGCATGGCTGAAGACGTTGTGCACACGGGAAAGCTTCACCTGTCTTGATCACTGGACAACATTCTACAACAAGGACTATCTGTATAGACGGGACAAAATAAAGTAAAATTAAGTGTATCTAAAACAAACCAATAAAAAATTACAGTTAATTAGATTTGTGAATTTTTAAAAAAAATGGAACGTTGGAATTGTTGTTGATAGCTTCCTTTCTAGTTTCACAGCATATAACTGAATGTAAGAAAGCCCACATGATAGCCAAAGAAATGATATTCCCAGCTGCTTTGGATATGTGTATCAAATTGTTCAGAGAATCTGTTGCCAGGAAACTTTAAGTGTATCCCACTATCCAGTGATACTGTACACATGGTGATAACAGACATTTCAAAAGACATTAAAGAGCAACTTGTTGAATTTGCAAAAGTGAGCAAGTTGTTTGCCATTCAGATAGACAAGTTGATAGATGTAGCTGACTGTGCAGTTTTGTTTCTGCATGTACTTTACTGCTGCAATGGTGACTTTCAGGAGGATTTGCTTTTAGCGCCGAACTTCCCACAAAAACAAAAACAAAAGCTGATGATGCTGCCACTATGGTGGGTTGAGGCATTGCACCCCGTTTATGCCCTCGCTCGACCCCTGTCCATCTCCAATCACTCGCATCCATTCCTCCCCACCCCCCACTTCCCACTCCTAGCATATACTCACAGTCAGTCAGCCCCAACTGATTTTTCCCCTAATACAGTTTAATGCGTGATAATAATGTAGTGCTGTTTTGGGTTTTATGCTAACCCTTAGCAACAGCTCTGGAACATGTTAGCCGTCTATTATATACAAGCAACAATTATAGACAAAACAAACACTCACGATACGTTATCACAGTACTGCACGGATCCTTCCGGGTTATTTTTCGAAACCAAAGCGAAGGAACAGATACATCTCTTTGACTGCCATACTGTCACTCATGATTGCAGCCATTCCTGTAATCCATGGCTGCCACATTATTTACCTTCTGGGTCAATGAGTTAGTGTACCGAAGCTCTGTCTCTTTTCAACATGACCGACTTCCTTTTAACCCTCGGAACAAATAGTCAGGTCAAGTAGTCCAGAGTATTCTGTTCCCGTTACTTGGTGCACAGGTCAGGAGTAGGGTTGCCACTTGACCCCATAATTCCGGAACACTTTGGGGCGGGACATGATTTTTAAGTTGCCCTTAAACTGAAAGCAATAAACACATGAATTGAGCACCAAGCACTTGCTTAATTTATACTGCTTCTTAATTATCCGAATCATTGTGATAATGCAAATCTTACAAAATAAAAAAAGCATCTTGAATAGACATGTGTAGGTTTATTCAAGCTATTTATTTTTATTTTGTACAAAATGATATTTCAGTTCTCAATATTTAAAATATGCTATTTATATCCTATTAATTAGTAATATATAGCCCTAATTAACATTGACTCTCCCAGTGATCCAGTGTTCACGCAGTTTGGTGTCAGGAATAGTGAACAGCTGCTCAGTATTAATGATTTCAGAGGGAGAAGGTGATATACTATTAGAAACTATAAAGAAACTTTAAAATATATATTTTTAAAACTATTAATAAAATAAATAAATATTGATGATGTACTTATTTATTTATTTAATTTGTTAAAAGCTATTATTGTATTGTCATGCTGCCTCAAGATAATCACCAGAATCAATTTAGCAAAGGTTTAGGGCTCAATTCACATGTTGAATTCCTTCAGTTTAAAGGCAACTTCAAAATCCTGTTCTGTCTCACAGTGTTCCGGAATTATGGGGCCAGGTGGCAAACCTAGTCAGGAGGGATATTTACCACCAAGAATCACTGTCTTTCTGTCACAGGCATTCAGAAATCTTTACAATATTACAGTATATTAAGGGTTTGGAAACTTGAAGGTCTATAATTTCTATAAGCCTATGATGCCTGGTGTCTATTTAGTGCACCTGCTTATAAAAAGCAGTTTCATATAAAAGCACTTTCAGTAACACATTTTTCAGGAATTATTACCAGGTAACACTCAAAGTTCTATAACAGTACATCAAACCCTGGACCCAGTTTGAACTTTACTATGATGACCTAACCTTTATAATTGGAGTTCCAGGTCGGCAGAAATTGTATTTTGCATCGCAGTATATTTATCTGAATTAAATATCTTCAAATAATGATATATTAAATGGTCACTTTACAAACAGGGAATTTGTGAACAGAATAGCTAGCGATGAATTGAAGCATAACATGACCTAGGGCCACGCACCTAGACTTTCAGTGGCTGATATGTGGAATGTTGGACCGGGTACAAAAGAATGTAGTTATAAAAGAATACATTTTCCGGGTAAAACATTTCTCCACCAGCAGAGGGAGGATTGGTATCACATTTATGCTACCATAAGGTTGGGATTGTGGTTACTGAAGTAACAAACCTCTCTTTCTAGGGTCTTGAATATTAGCTACAGTACTATTTATAAGAAAACCCTGCTTGAAGTTCAACATCTGACACATGAGTAATATAAAATATAACACATTAATATTAAAAACATATATATATTGTAAAAGAAAATAACTAAGGAATGCACAATACTGTGTTCCAGAGAATGGCAAGCAATACAACCCAACAGAAGGAGCTGCAACTAAAAATTAATGTTTATAACCAGTTACAATTCTAACATTAAAAAACACTGGCATGACTACTTTAGTAATAAGCAATCAAGTAGCTTTCGTGTTCCAAATCCAGCTGTAAAACAAGACTTTATGTACCCATGGCTGTTTCCATATGCAATCGATTTAGTTTCTGTAGGTAGTGTCACATGGTGAAACATATCTATTGTACAGAACTTATAAAGAATATTTACAGTAGTAGTATTACTGAATCAAATCAATAGAAAGCTATCATGTCCACAATCTAAAATTAGTAGAACTGCTTAACAGTTTCTAGCACAGTACAGTGCATATTGGTCCCACTGTAGCCTGTACACAATCCACACAATTTACTAGGATGAGTACAGACCACCAACTATTTAAAGCCATTGACCTCATTCAGTGTAGTTTGTATTACAAAAGGACTGTCATCTTATTTTATCTGAATTTACAAACCAGATTACTAGCTTTACCTCCTGAATCTCCAAAGAGTTATTGTACAGGAATGTATTATTAAACATCATGTGGCAAAATTCACAAGCATTTACATAGTTCACGAACTAATTATGGAACAAAACTGAAAACAAAACACAAGGTGCATGAAGGAGCTCTTTGTGAAACCACTTTTTTAAATCTTTGATTTTTTGCAGAGGATGTCACTCTTTGCAGCAGAGTGAACAAACTGCTATGCTGCTCATTCTAAATGCTTGTAAATAATGGGAGAATAAATTGGTTGTGTTAAATACCGCAATAAAACGATGACAGAAGAATTCAATTTCCCTGCACATCTGTCTGTATTAAACCTACAACTAGATTACAAGCTATTAAAGGCGATTTAAAACATTTGTGCCCCAGGACTTGAATTCAGAAGCTTATCAATTAGAATCCACCTTAGCACAATGTTTTAACCCTAGTTTTACAGCAGAAGAATGTATACAATTTAAACTACTTTTTCCACTAGTGGGTGCTACTGCAAATGTTCTGTACATAATGATGAAGCATATATACAGTACCACAGAAAAAGTATACATTAAAGAATGCAAATATTCAGGTGGAGTAAATGAAAAACACTCATAATACATATATAATATTATTAAAATCATTAAAAACTATAATATCAAGAATCACTCATGTTTGGATTTCACACTGGAAGTTGTTTCTTTATTAATGGAAGATTTAGTAAACTCAATAGAGAAGAAACAGATTCTCCGCTTCTGAGTTCTGTTTTCATCAATTGTTGTTGTTTTTACATATCCAGTGTTTAATATAATGCAGGTATTGCAGAAGACACAGATGCAAATTAGTAGGTTTTTTTGTTTGTTTGTTTTGTTTTGTTTTCTGCGTATTGCTGACTGGATCACAACTATATGTTTAAAGTGCTGCCTTTTTTATTTTTATTTTTACTATTTCTGAATAATAGTATAAATTATCATAACACACAATTGCACAAAAATATGAGCAAGTTTAATTGTTTTTGATTGATTGACATAACAGCATTTCCATTTGCACATATTTTAATGGTTTAATTATAATTTAGGATCTGTGAATCAGCTCAGTCATTTCAACTGGTTAATATTATTTGAGAATATTTCTAATTGTATGCATGATGCTATTGTTTATGATAAAGCTCATCTGTGTTGAGTCATTGCCAGTTTTGTACTGTTCCTAATTTTGGTACATACCAAATTCACTATGCACATTACATCACTGAACTGACAGATGAAAGCATACACACACACACACACACACACACACAAAGATTGTATAGAGACGGAAATGAGCATCTTCAAGTTGAAATAATCTGACAATTTTATTTGAATTTCAACTCCCAGTCAATGCGAACAGCAATAAATTAACTACTCCAGCCTCGAAATGATATGACACCTATAATTTATGTCAAATGATTTCCTAAGATGCAAGTGTAAAGATCACCATTTGTCGATGTAATAACTCTTGCGCAGAAGCTAGTGCTATGATTTAATTTAAATGTGATACTCCTACCCTTTAAATATTGAAAGGCTATTACTGAGTTTAATATTTCGAGATATTATAACAATAATGGAAAATATTACTGTGGTATCAGGGTTAACATCCCTCTTTCCCATACAGTCAAGGAATGTGAATATATGATAGAATATTAAAATATGTTTTCATTGTTTTGCTAAATAATCTGAAGTTTACTTTAGCTCACACAATAGAATAGAACCAACCCAGGTCAGAACTGGTGTCGGAACCAGGTCGGAACCAGGTCAGAACCAGGTCAGAACCAGGTCAGAACCGGCGTGTATCAATGGCCTGGAAGCAGCTTGTTACAGACGCTTCCATCCAAGCTTCTCTGGATTGAACGTCGCCTTCAGAAAGCGTGTCGACCCACATCCTGAGATGGGTTGCTAGGACTTGGGTATGACCCAGGTTCGTGGTTTCACACTGCGTGCGATTGTGACCCGGGTAGCCAGAACCCGGGTCCGGACCTGAGTAGGAGTGCTAGTGTGAAAGGGGCTTTTTTGTAGCACTCCTCAGAATCAATTTTACGAGTAATCCTGTGAAAGAAGAACAAAACTAAACAGTAGCAGTGGTACATTATTATTAGTAATATTTTTTTTACATGATAAATATTCAATACATGAAAACATTTCAATACTATCACAGTAACGACTGTTCTAACTCTAGATATTGGTACATAAAGGATCATGTTTTAATGATCTAACCAGTCTCTGGATTTAAAGCCATAAATTGAGTCTATCCCATATTCCTTAATATATCGTCATACAGTATAACAAAATTAATATTATGGTTTCCCATTATAACCAACATCATCAAACAATACAATGATTGGTCTGCAGTAATGAAAAATATGTACATGGTTTACGTTTAGTAATGATATTTTACAAATCTATTTGTGTTGGCTCAAGTATATGAATTATATACAGTACATGTGCTTAAAAAAAGCTTTATTTATTTATATATTTATTTACAAATAAAAAATGGGTCACAAAACTCATCAATTGGCTCTTCATAGTAATAAATAACAAACAAATGCTGGTTTATATTTAAAACGCACCCAACAGCCTACTTGAGCCTGTCCTGAAACTTCCACCCGTCTAAGCCCTGATGAAAAGCATGAACACAGGAGATAATAATAATTGCAGAAATAGCTCATTACAGCTCCCAGATGATTTGGTGCTGTCAGGAGAGCAGTGTCCTCTGACATCTCCAAAGCTGAACGGCATCACTGACTTCAGGCCCTGATTGGTGGGAGGAAATATTGCCAGTGAAAATTAAAAGGTCCCCGTGTCAAAATAATTCATGATATGCATATCTTCCATCCTGATGAAATAGCTGATATCTGGATTAGTAAGATAATAAAACTGATCAGGGTGCAGTTAAACAATTTTAGCAGGAGAGCTGTTCATTTTGCAGTTGTCAGCACTTACAGATCAAAAGGGTCAGGACTAAATAAAAAAAAAAAAATTAAAAAGTGCACCTCGTCATCACCTCCTGATGATTTCAATCTGGAATATTCTTCACAATTTGCCCCAAACTTTTCATCAAGAGCTCAGCCATCTAATGCTCAACGATACGATGTGACATGAATGACAGGTTATTAGGGGATGAGAACAGGCTGTACATACATTAAGCACTATATCTTTGAGCTGTAATGTGAACTGATAGTGATATTGTAATTGAGTGAGTAAAAGGATGAATGCTTTATTAAAACACAATAAGGCCAGGAGCCCTATCAGTTCATAACAGAAGCTTTAAAAAAAAAAAAAAAAAAAATTCAAGTCTATCTTTGCAGGGTTGTCAGCCAGGCATTACTGTTATGAAATAATTTTTAACCCGACAGTTTTTCATTCAGGGGAGATGTGTTATGATGCTAAAAAAATACTTCCACATTTCATTCATTTACATATATGAGACAGGTAGATGTAACTGCAATGTTTTTTTTTTATTTCATTTTTTACATAAACTGATTCTGGGTACTCAACCCCATTAACAGCAAAGGCCACAAAAACACGATTTCCTCTCTTTTCTCCGAGTATAGACTAAGTAAGGACATTTTTACAAAAAAGGGGACTTCTTTTTTTTTTTTTTTTTACCTACCAGATATATTTATACACATTCGATGTGGCAGTAATTGTGGTGTTCATGTTAGCCAGAAGCCAAAGTAAAGTGTTGAGGTCTGAGCAAATACCCCACTACCCATCAACAAAGGTAAAGCAAGCACCAAGGTTAGGCAGGTAGAGCTTCTGATATTGTAAGTAAATCATAGCTGGGTCAGACATGTGACAAGAAAAAAAAAAAAAGCCTTACATCTCAAAAAAATCTCACTTTTGATTTTGTCTCCTGCTAAGAACTTGGGCAGAGCTATATTTAAATCATTCAACTCATCAAAGAAATGCACCTGGAGAAATACCACTATTGTTACTGTTGGTTAAGAAGTTTCTTCTCACAAAGCAAACTTTACCTAATAAATTAACAACTCTGGTTTTACTTCTGTGTGTGTTAGTAGCAACAAGACTTGATTTGTTCACTGAAATTGTATTAAACACATTAAAAAAAGGAGACCACCCAGCTGAGAATAAACCTTGTTAATAGAGGAGTCCTGATGGCAACAGCAGGTGTAATCTGAACCCAATACAATTAATCAAAATGGAACAGAACATGTCACTTTACAAAACATCCTACAGGTGAGATGTAAAACCGAGGTATCTATTGTAAGTGACTCTTCAGCAGCAGTTGTGATGCATAGTTCACCCCCTAGCCTCTGTCAGTCACCTTGGATAAAAGTGTCTGCTAAATGACTGATTAATGCCTTTAGGAGAATGAAATAATGTCTTTTAAAAATAATAACCAAATAATCATAATAATAATAATAATAATAATAATAATAACACATAATAATAAAAAAAACACATTAGTTGGAAAAAGCAGAGATGATAGACACAAAAGCAATCTAATTCAGTGCTTTCAGACATATTTGTTCAATGTGCATCTGTATATTTCGTCAAAACCTAAGAATTATATTGGCTTTAAATGGACACATTAAACAGTTAAAGTACTTCACAATTTTAAACACGCTGGCTGAATCTTCCACTTGCTCTTTTTAACAGCTACTGGACCCTGTAGTGAGCAATGAAACCCATCTGGTCCACTCGTAATTCCAACTGTTGTGTTAATATTATAGCTATTCAATCATCACTGGTACATCAAAGCTACCTTAATTAGGACGCAGGGATGGGCCTTATTGAGAAGTATGTAAATGTATGTAAATGTATTTATTTATAAAACAACAAAGAACATTTGTGAGGAGCATTTTTAACACTCCTCCTTCCACTCCAAAATAAGTGAAACCAAAATTGCAAAGGCTGCACATTATGGCTGTTTACATTTTCTGTATTCCAGGTCTGCTGCACAGAAGGTCTCTCTCTCTCTCTCTCTCTCTCTCTCTCTCTCTCTCTCTCTCTCTCTCTCTCTCTCTCTCTCTCTCTCTCTCTCTCTCTCTCTCTCTCTCTCTCTCTCTCTCTCTCTCTCTCTCT
Source organism: Polyodon spathula (assembly GCF_017654505.1). Lineage (NCBI taxonomy): Eukaryota > Metazoa > Chordata > Actinopteri > Acipenseriformes > Polyodontidae > Polyodon > Polyodon spathula. The sequence continues at coordinate 23,610,854 of NC_054537.1, read as the reverse complement.
CTCTCTCTCTCTCTCTCTCTCTGTGCTAACACAGCCTCACCCACTTTTCATAACTATAGCAGATGGCCTCTTGATGAATCCCTTATAATCATGTCAGGGAGGCAGCTCAGACCAGAATTCATCTCTTAATTTTTTTTTTTTAATTTGACAGAAAATTACACAAAGATCAATGGCAGATACTAAAAAAAAAAAAAAAAAAGCATTCAATATTTATTGTCAGGAAACAAGTGTTTTCTTGTTATTAAACTTGGATTTCCATGCATATGCACCTTTACTTCATCAGGTTTGATGTATTTCTTTTTTAACCTTGCAAAGACATCCATAATCTCTTTACCTTCTTAGTTTCACCTTATGATTTTTAATAGTTGCTCATGTTTTATTTCTTGAACAGTTTTTTTTGTTTGTTTTTTTTCCTCCACAAACCCCCGCCACTCCCCCCTTTGGTTCCTTTCTAGGGACTAATAATTGTGGATCAGGTGAAGTTTGTTTCACCTCATTTCAAGGTCATGCACCACTAGGACCATTTTCCTGACTCAAAGGGCACATAATTTCACAGCCTTGTACTCCTCATTAATCCACCCTGAGTGGGTGCTAAGGAAGTTCCAGATCACAGATTTGTTTTTGTCTTGTTTTCTGACTCACTGCTCCTCTGGAGTATTAGATTAACCCTTACGCCATGTCCATTTATCCAATAGATAATAAAATGTCTCATTTAAAAAAAAAAAGATACAGACCTCAGCCTCAAGTAAAAGTCATCCCGCCTCTTCAATTATATAATTATATACAGGCTAAAATACATTTAATCAACTTAGATTCACAAATGCATCAATGAACTATACAACTGTCCTTTGTTGTTTATGCCTAAGGAAGTAGCACGCATATTGCTGAAAAGAGACAAAAGGGAAGTTGGCTCATTATTAATTATCATTAGTAGTGCAGTATATTATTATTATTATTATTATTATTATTATTATTATTATTATTATTATTATTATATAGCAGTATTATTCTGCAGTACAGTAATCATCTACTTTACTGTCATTTGTCTTTGGTCTGATTTGACTGTGACTAAACTTAATATTTTTCTATTGATAGTTTCAAGTTTAACTAATTATATATATATATATATATATTCTATAGATATATATATTATAGTGAATATATATATATATATTACATAACACAAATGATGCAATTTCTAACTTATAGCCCCAACCGAAAACTACAAAACAAAACAAATAACTATTTCTATACACAGCCTCTTTTTTTAATGTTTAAAAAAAAAAAAAAAAAAAAAAACTGAAAGGTAGAATCTTAGAGATAAAATACAGACAGTAGAATTGTAGTTTTGCATAGGATATAGTACAGTGCAATTAGCAACCATTTATGTTTAACGAATATAGTGAAAAATGTAGCAGTTTGTTTATTAGGAATGTTTGATTGACCATGGCAAAGGTGATGTGACACTCAACAAAAAAGAAGTTATTACACAATAATACACATGGCCGAGGATATCTCAGGATATATTAATCAGTAATTCAAGATTAATTATTTCCTAATACACGCCTATTAGTGGATCTTTTACAATTAAAAAGGAGAGACACAATGTAAAAAAATAGCAATTTTGTTAAGCACTTTTAATCCCTATAGAAAGTTAACTAAAGCTGCCTTATTATATATATATATATGTATTTTAAGGTGATGGAGGTTAAGCCTACATGTTGCCAATGACAATCAAATACCTTCCAGCTTAAGTCAGTCTCTGTGGTGTATGGGTAAAACAAAACTCTGTAAAACAACATAGCATGACATTAAACAACAGCAGTATTTAGATCCACCCCAGTTTAGATCAACAACTTTGGGCTAAGGAACAATAATGGGCTAAGATCCCTTTTTATTTTATAAGTTTCAATAAACTAAAGAACAATAAAGGGGGTAGTTATATTAAAATGAGTAACGGTTAAACAGGTTTTTATTTTATTTTTTTATGTTTACTTGTTTCCATTAGCCGGTAGATAGTAAAGCATGAATAATTCATAACAAAACTGGTAGAAATAACATTAACATAAAATAACAGTTTGCAAATTTATGGTAAGCACTAATTACTCGCCTTATTTGCCATGACTATGAAATTAAATATTCATACATGTGTGATTATTTCTTGTATTTGGCAGGGGTTTAGATTTATCTTTATCTTTTTCCAGGAAATTATCTTGAAGACAGCAGCCTGCAGCAGACACATCAGAAAAAAGAAAAGGGTGAAGGACACTGTTTTTTAAATCTACCGTTTTGTGTTACTATTTCTAAATTTCTAAAAACAAAAACTAAACCTTGATAGTTTAGAATATAATCCAAAGATTTCAAGAAAGTGGATGACCAATGTGCAGAAGCCCGACTCTGAATGCACACACTGAATCTGCTTGTAAATAGAACATGCTAGTGTTTAAGTGCTGCCAATGCATAACCTTTTACAAGCATTCAAAATGCAGAAAAAAAGAGGCACACAAAATATATGATTGAATACAAAACCCCTTAAAGTTCTTTAAAAAAAAATGTATGAGCAGTAATTCTATTTTGTTACTGCATTCAAAAAAAAAAAAAAAGTGCTTTGTTTTGTTGTTGCAGTCAATTTGCCTTAAACGGAGATTGACTGCATGTTTTTTTTTTACTTCTGGCTGGTTCAACTTTAACAACAGCAAGGAATTTGAAGTTACTGATAATCTTTTTTCATTTTCGATATAAGATATGACCCTACACCTGAAAATGAAAACCGAACGCGTGGAGTACAATGTGTTGCTTCTAGTGCACATGTGCTTTGTCAGTTGGGTCAGATTCCTTAGTTTGCTGACTGAGAAATCCCATTGAAAGAGATAGGAAGCTGTTTCACCCAGATCCTTACATCAGAGTACAGGAAATTGGAGCCTGATTGTCAAAACTCATTACAGTTTTCATGACCTGATTTCACAATCAGATTGTTTAGGAATGATCTATGAGACAGCTTAATTTTATTGTTAATAAACTTTGGATCTTCTTCTTCTTCTTCTTCTTCTTCTTCTTCTACACGATGCATGGTGGTCTATGAAATCCAAAAAACTTTTCTAAATATTTCCTAAAAAAATTACTTGCAGTGAATGAAAATATATATTTTAAATCATAATCATTTTCAAATTTATATATATATATAACTGATCCTTTTACCATCTCAAATGTTGCATGCTAACCAGCAAAGTCATCACATGCTGCCTCTTCATTTAAGGATTGGAAGTGAAAGCGGATACACAAGCAAATTTAAACTCCAACTCCAACTCTTAGCATCTAAAAAAGTAAAGAATTTCTATATTTTTAATATTAAGTATTGATAATATGTTTAATATATCAATTAACAGCAGTGGCTGCATGTTTTTTTGTTATAAAGTTTACATTTTTCCATATGTAGCGACTACTGGCTAAACCTTGTTTTGTATTACAGATTTCGGAAACAATGCTGAAGGATACTTGTGCAACTTCACTGATGACGAAAGCAGGGTTTTAATATCTATTATTTAATAGCTGCGTTGTCCTCCGACTCTGTAGCTCCTGGGTGGGTGCATGGTGAATCCACAGTGGAATCGGCTGATGGCACACGCTTGGGCATTTCAAATAGGGAGAAAATAACAAAAATAACTGGCAACGACTAAATTTAAAAAAAATATAAAATTACCTGATGGATTCCGATGACAAATTCCTTGAGGCTGAAAGAGAAAGAAGGGAACACCAGGCAAGGATGGAGGCAAGCCGGATGGAACATGAAATGTCCATTGTACGGCTCTTATTATCTGCCATGCAAGATAATCCACAGTCCCTGAAGTGCCCACCCCTGTCCTCCACACCTCAGAGACAATTTATGTAGAACACTTACAAACTGGGGAGAAGTCCTTCATAATGGCAACCCCAATATACTGTACATTTTACACTTTTTCTTGTAAATTAGTTTCTGTTATATTTATTGAACATGCTCAACATGCACTTTTTGTTCTGTTTTTTGAAAAAAAAAAGTTGTACAGCTTGTTGCTGTCCCTCATTAAATTCTTAAAACAAACACGTTTCTGTGATGAAATTAGACACCAAGAAGAATTTGTAGGTACTTTGCTTTTATTAAATGTAACAAATTATGCACACCAAACTGTACTTAAACATAGGATGGAACATTACAACAATACACTTAAAGAAAATGGTTATTCATAAAAAGCACTAGCCATACTTGCATTAAGATAACGGTACTGGAGGGTGTGTTGCTAGTGCAATGCAAACTGCGCGTGCACAGACACAGTGGGAGCCAGTTATTGTCCAAGTGACATCAGGTGTTCCAGAAGGGCCTGACGAATACTGTTTGCAGTCTCTGGATGTATGTTTCTGTCCCCCTCTTCTCCAGAACTAACAGACACAGGCTGTGGTAGGTCTGCATTAGCAGCTTCAGGAATCCAGGTGTTACTTAATGTATCACTGTGTTATTCAACTAAGTTGCGCAAAATGCAGCCGGTCAAAATCACAGCTGGTATGAAATCAGGTTTGGTGTCATTCCTTTTTAAAAGACACCACGATCTCACTTTCAGTCTCCTAAAGGCATTCTCCACAACAATACATGCACAAGATAAATGGTAGTTGTAGTTAAATTGCTCTTTTGTAAGGCGACCAGTATCCACAAAAGGTTTCATTAACCAAGGCATCAGCGAGTAGGCAGGATGTCCAATCAGGTGAACTGGTATAATGACATCACCAATCTTGTAAGTACTGTTGGGGAAAAGTGTCCCCTGACTGCCAAGCTTGTATAATTTACTGCTGCCAAGAATCCTGGCATCATGCACTTTGCCTGGCCAACCAATATTTACACCCCTAAAATAGTATTGGTGATCAACCACAGCCTGCATTACCGTGGAATACCAATCTTTGCAATTGAAATAATCACTTGCGTTTTCATTGGGTGCCAGAATAAGAACATGGGTGCCATCTACACTGTCTATTACAGACCTGAAAATCTCATTTTTGAACAAATCTCTGCTTCTCAGCAAACTTATAACTGATACCAAACTTGATCTTCTCTGTCTAGCTGAAACCTGGCACTCTCTAAACAACATGCACTCGCTGCATCTAGCCATCCCAAAGGGCTATTCATCTCGCCATCGAGCTCCCCTCTCCAATGTCCCTCACCCTTGCTGTTATCTACCATCCACCTAAGAACAACTCTGCTTTTATTGAATCCTCTGAAACTCTCAGAATGTGTCTCTACATTCCCCTAACTGGTACTCTCCTGTCCTCAATTGACGATGCAGTGACCCTCTACAATGCCACCCTTACTCATATCATCGACGCTGTTGCCCTTCATACAACTAGACCATCAAGAAAGATCGAAATTGCCCATGGTACACCCTCGAACTTCGAGTGCTTAAGTCTCCCTGTCGCAAGCTTGAGAGTAAGTGTACATCATCTAGACTAACGGTTCACAGAGAGATCTGGACCGACCATCTCACAAGCTACAAGCGTGAAATACTTCTCTGAAATCATAACCATGGCACACGGTAAACTCAATGTTCTCTTTAAGACCATTGACCAACTCCTACATCCTGCCACTGACATTCTCCTCTCTTATCTGTCATGATTTCTCTCGGATTTCTTTTCTTTCGGAACAAAATTGACAACATCTATTCTACGCTCTCCCACCACAAACACATTTTACTACTTGACCACCTTGACTCTCCTCCAGTTGCCCCTCCTGCCCTCTCCTTCTTCTCTTCTGTTATGTCTCCGGCCTATTGTTGAAATCAACTACTGCCATGTGCCCCCTGGACCCTTGGATGACTAACCTTGTCCGTCTCTGTGCTTCTGATCTTGCTCTCTCTATTATGTACACTCTCAACCTGTCCCTGGACTCTGGCTCGGTTCCTGTTGCTCTTAAGCTCACCTGAGTTCTGCCTTTACTCAAGAAGCCCTCCCTCGACCCGGCTGACTTATTTAATTTCCGTCCCATATCCAATCTCCCTTTTCTCTCCAAAACTCTCAAAAGCGCTGTAGCCAGTCAGCTGATGAAATATCTCACGGAGAACAAACTGCTTGAATCTCTGCAGTCTGGCTTCCAGCCACATCACAGTACTGAAACTGCTTTGCTCCGGATTGTGAATGATCTCCTGCTTAATGCATCACCCCCCATCTTGCCCAGCTGCACTGGCCACCTGTAAAGGCCAGGATTACTTTCAACACTCTCCTGGTCACCTACAATGCCCTTCATCACACAGGTTCTGAGTACCTCCTCAACTTGCTGACCCGCTATGTCCCTACCCACAAGCTGACAAGTACCCCCCGCTGTTTCAAACAAGTGTAAGCGCACCATTCCGGTACAGACTGTCCCAGAATCTTCTCGGAAAGATTCAGGAACACTAGTGTAAACACATCCAATATTTCCATGTATGAACAGATACAATTCAACAACACAAAGGCTAGAAAAGGTTACAAAGGACCTCCAAGTCATCCAGAGGATTTCTACTTTGTTGGGGGTCACAGTATAGGAACTGTTGTGCATTGTCTCTGTGTTTAACCTACAATTTATGACTCTGTCATATCAAAATTAATTTAAAACAATTCCTCCAAACTGAATGACATTAACAAAAACAGGCAATTTACTTCTATTTGCACATTCATTTGGGCCCACCTGTGATGATCAGTGTGCTAAGTAGGTACATCAGTTTTAATTATATCCCTTACAGAGTGTATTTAGTTAAATTACAATATTAATTACTATATGTACCAGGTTTCAAAGTGACTAACTGCTATGTATTATAAAAAGCCATCCCCAAACATGCTGTTATTTAAGGTAATCTTGGTCCTTCTTATGTTCTTCACATATGCTGAAAATACCATAAACTGCAGGTGAGCTGGTAAGCTGGGGGTTGAAACACACATTTCTAGTTTCTTACTAGATACCTATGTGGTAGATAAATTCCAGCACAGTTTTAAAGCAGTTATTTAAGGGTATAAAGACTATTACAGTAATGGGACTTAAAATTCATGAATGTCCTCCACAATGGGGACATAGTTGACACGTCTATATGTCTGTATACAAATGGCACATTTTTCACTGCATCACTGAGATTTATCACGCCACCTCATTCCGACTCCAAGGACTGAGCTACTAAACCAGGCATTGATGTTACTGTACTGTGCTGCTATGAGCTGAATGAAATGAAATCCTAACAGTGGAGTGACTTAATTGCCTAGTATATAGAAGTACATAATGCTTAGAAGTCGGTAACACAAAATGATATGACAAGTAGAATCCACATGCGTTTTGGAACGCAATAACAGGACTTAGCTGCTGTAAATCATAAGCACTGTTCAAAGGTGCTTCCCCTGACTGACTGACTGACTGACTGACGTGTGACTCAACGTGGTAGCAGTACTGGCTTTAAAACAAACCCAATACCTTAAAGCAAAGTTGAAAGCAGTCATAGCAAATAGCCTAATTGAAAATCACGTGTATGAACATCAAAAATGTTATGTTATTATTTATTTCTTAGCAGATGCCATTATCCAGGGCGACTTACAATTGTTACAAGATATCACGTTATTTTTACATAAAATTACCCATTTATACAGTTGGGGTTTTACTGGCGTAATCTAAGTAAAGTACCTTGCTCAAGGGTACAGCAGCAGTGTCCCCCACATGGGATTGAACCAATGATCCTCTGGTCAAGAGCCTTAACCACTACTTAACCACTACTCCACACTGCTGCCCATATGTTATCTCTCAATGCATCCTATTATCGATTTAAAAAATAATGAATCCTTCAGTGGGTAAGATATCTCATCAAGAATGGATTATTTTTGCATTACCCATGGAGAGACATCATGTTTTCTATTTATTATTCTCAAAAATCAATCATAACTTCAATTAAACTAGGTGAAACTCAGTTAGTCTGGCTTCATACCTGTAATGCCTTAGATATATATTTGGTTGTGCTGGTGCCCTCTCACTTTGAGATGCTGGCTATACACAGGAGTTAAAAAAAAAAAAAAAAAAAAAAAAAAAAAAAAAAAAAAAAAAGCTTGTAAAACAAACGCTTCTCAGCAAGAGGTGGTGGATCACACATATTGCCTGCCATTACGTGGGGCAGGCAGTAGGTACAAGTGGCCCAAGTGAACATAAAGCAAACGAGGATGACCAGCAGTTGATACTAACCCTGCCAGGATATGTCACTGTGCATAAAGCCATTCTTGAAGACAACCAGCCAGTAAATGCATACAGCCCTCAGCAGAACCATGGCAAAGAAGATTGTTACCAAATAGAAGCAGAGGTAGCAGTATTAAAACAACATTAACAATAGCGCTATGTGTAATGCAGGCCCTGGCTTTTCATACCCACCAGGGGAAGCTGACAATATCTTTGCCCACCATTGTTGTCACGGTGTGTTAACACCAAAAGGATGCATCGTTGTTGATGCTGTATATATTCCTTTGTCTTCACACGCAATAAAACCATCACACAGAAAACCTTTGTTTTTTTTGTTAATCAAATCTAACATCTAATTGTTACTATTAGACTAGATTATTATATAACAGAAGCACTAGCAGACTACCGCAGTGCTAGTGTAACTGTGTTGTGTGAAGCGCTGTGGTAACTGATTCCAACCCCTGCTGGTGAGATGAGGGTAAAAGCTCTTTAACTGTGCAAACAAGCCTGGCTTTTGTAAAGTGGTTCAGACACTAGCTTTGGGTATGCCTGTTCAGTGGTTCCAATCAAGCCTCCATCTTATTACACCAGCAACACAATAGATTTGAAAAAAACATTACCTGATACAGCTGCACATTGATACTTTTACCCTTTGTAAAAGATTACTGTGATATGCCATGATGAAAGCATATTGAAGAACAATGAAGCCTGATAACTGCCGTGCATGCATGGTAAATCACAGGCAGGTACAGCAAAGGATGGTATAGCTTCTGTAAGAGAATATATCAGTCTATAGTACAGCAGTGCACTACCAATGTATTTTGGTTGAAGAATAGGCTAAAACAGGAAAGTGTGGTAACATAATTCTAGCAATGGTTTATATACTATTGCAGCAGTCCATTTTTTTTTACCATTGTCTAACCATTGCATTTCTACTGTAGTGCCACTGTATTGCCCTTTGGTAAGTGAGGGATTCCACAGTCAGGGGACTTGGCTAGTAGACTGAATTTGACCATGACCAGCCAACCAGTTTCTGAACACTGTAAAGTATATGGTTAGGCCCATCTCAAGTAAAAATACAGCACTGAAACAACCTGGAGCATGGCCATGGATGATCTTGAATGTTAAATATAGAATGTTAGAATCCATCCAGAAGCACACATGAAGCCAAATCAGAGTTGGATCAGTATTGGAGTGATAAGATCTGAGCGTTTTTTGTGGGTTAGAACAGGCTGCAGAATTATGGACCATCTGCAGTCTGAAGATTGAAGAGGAGGGTAATCTGGCTAATTATGAGTTCCAGCAGCCAGTCTTTTATTCTGCTGCTGATGCGTTCAAAAAGCTCCTGAGTGGATTTGATCTTTACGAATTAGTTCAGGATCCAAAGGACCCTTATTTCTTGAAACCTTCCCAGTATACAGCTTGTAAGAAGTTTGACTTCTGTTCACTCCGGTTTCCGGTTCTAATATTCTGAAAATAAAATAAATACAAATACACACATAATGGTTTGTATTAGGTAGATCACAGAATGAGACATGCATGATTACTGAAATTAGAAGTGACTTACTGAGAACTCATCAAAGGCTTATTTTGTTGAAAATGCCCCTTCATTTAAGTTGCAATTCAATTGAAATATGAAACAATGTGATAAGCATAATTTTTTGATATAACTAAATGAAATAAGTCAGCTCAAGCCTTCTCATTCCAGCAGACATTCTGAATTATTTAACGCCATAACAATGTTTGCACAAGGGTTAGACATAAAAACCACAATGGCTTTAATCAGACTACTTATTTACAAAACTAGCAATTTGTGTTTCACAAACACAACAAGTATGTCAATAACATAATCCCCTGCCACGGCTATAAATTCAAAATGAGAGCTATCAGTATGATAGTTAAAGTTGATGATCATGGCAATATCAGCAGCATAGAATAGTAAAGAATAAGAATTACTTGTATCAATGGAATGTTTAATCACAATTTGATAAGATATTCTCTAGATATATTAAAAAATGAAGGTGTGTCGTATCTACAGATAGATGAACAGATAGATGAACAGAACAGACAACAGAAATGTTGATGACTACACAATATCTCGTGTAACGGTAAAGAAAACACATTTAGTTTACAGCAGGTACAATTGTTTAATTAAAAGATAAATGAAAACCCTATTTTAAGGCATCCCCTTAAACATGCTGTGACAGACGATGTACATCGTGGTAGCCTGTTTTAGTATAACAAAAAATGATGGTATTATAAAAATCGTAAATCCATACATGAACAACATGTTATCAACAAAATCATTTTGCTGATTATATGATTTTTTTTGTATGCATTAAATCATGTATACTATGAATTAAACAATGTAAGAAAAGAGGGCAAGCATAAGTATGGGACAGGAATAGCACTGACACACACTTTGAAGTTTCTAATACTAGTATTTGACAAAAAAAAAAAAAAACTGCATTATTGAATTTATTTTTATAAGTACACTTGAATTTACCAATTATTTACTAACTTTCCTAATTCTTGAGGCGTTTTTGATTCTGAACAATTTTGTTGAGAATTTAAGAGGCCTTACAGATTGGATTATTGTTAAAAAATCTGGAAATAATTTTTGACAATTCAGATCTGGATTTGGATCATGCTCTTCACTGCATTACTCTGAAATCAGAAAACCTCTTCTGTACTCTTTATGACTTCCTGACAATAGAGAAAGTAAATTAAATCATTTTTATAAACAGGTAGCTTACTATGTTCATCTCTAAACACACTAAACAAGAACAAAAGGAGACTGTAGGTAATTTTCTATAATTCCATAATAATCAAGTTTTATTAGTACAATAATAACAAATAGCTAATTGGCAATTTGTTTGGGCTTTATTTAAACATTTGCTGTAAAGGAGATTATCTGGTTTCTATGGATTAGAATTTTAAATAAGGTTTAAATTACACGTAAACAATAGGAATTTTATTAGAATTGCCTGTCTGCTTAATTTACTGCATGAAGCGTTAGTTGAAAAGTTTCTTTCTATAACATTGAAAGAAATGACCTGCCAAAACAAAATAATCTGTTTCTTGTATTCATTGCATATTTATAAATTATCTATAAACGGAAAAGTGCAATTTTCTTGTAGCAATCACCCTGTAGCAGTGCACTTCGGGTGGTTATCTTTATTGCTGTATCAAACACACTTTATCACATGAATCTTTGGAAATGCTGCATATCAGAGGTTCAAAGTCATTGCAACAATAATTGAAACTGTTTCCTGTTCCCCTTCATTGCACATATTAATGAATCATTTTATGTGATATGAATGTGGCCTTCATTTTGAAGCACACTGTGCCTCTTGGAGTAGCAACTAGACTGTAATCACAAATTATATGCATGTGAGTATATGGGTATATGGATAGACCAATATTCTTGGTTAAAAAATGGAAGGTATTTAAACTTTGAAACAACTGATCACAAAATTAAACTGTGTTCTAATTATATATATATATATATATATATATATATATATATATATATATATATATATATATATATATATATATAAGATGTCCTGAAAGGATTTTTAACCTTACGCAAATTTCAAGGAAAATTAATCCACATTTTTATTAGACAAAGTGTAGTAGTGGCTGTGTGGAAGGGAGGGAGTGGAGAGATATTGGTAAGTTTAAAATGCATTAATCTCTTATCGCTGCAGTTCAACATAAACCCAGTTGTCAATGGAATATTTTCGGTGGGCTTTAAAAAATGTTACAGAACAGGTACAGAATCAGAAAAGTGTACTAAAGATACCTTAAAAACCTACATTTACCTTGAACCTGCACTGAATCGTCAGATTCCTTTCCGCTGAGTAAAGATGTTCTAAGAAAATAGTTCCGAACATTTTTTAAATAAAAAAAAAAACAAGGATGGCATACATATAAAGAGAAATACAATGAATTTTTGTTTAGTAAATCAGTTTTTATTTTTTATTAACTTGTTAGGGTTTTAAACTTCTATTTATAATTTGGACATTGCCTGAATGTACAAAGCAATTACTGAACAGTTTGTGGATGATGGAGTCTGAACTACCAAAGCAATCTCTCATTAAATAGAGTCTGAACTATCAATACAATCTCTCATTAGATACCACTCTAAAATACCTCCTAGCTCACCATGTTTCTACTATCAGCCAAAGTCTTTCTCTCCTGAATATATGCATGAATGGAACAATATTACAGAACTGTCCGCATCTCGCTTTGTTGCTGTTGAAAGATGCCGTGTCTGTGACTCCAGTCGAGTTGAGTGCCCACTAGAGCTGGAAGCTGATTGGCTGACACTACTGAATCCTTTTCCAATCATGTATATTGTAGCAATATGGGGGTTTCTTTAAACTTCTGGACCTTTCCCAGTGATTTCAAAACACGGCGGTGCCTGTATGTTTATTTTACAAACAGTAAAGCAAATCAAAACTAAACTAAACTTTCCCCAAGTTCTAACAAAGTACTGGACGGCTAACCCATTTACAAGTAATCAAAACAAGACCGCTTTTTGTAATACCAGGATAATATACCTTTTCCTTCAGGCTTGTTAGACCTGGTCTATGTGTAGGTTGTAGCCCTCATATAGACAATTAGGACTGATCCCCAGACCTGTTTAAATACTATCTAATCATTGCCAGTTGCCTCTCATTCCCAGTTTAATTGAGAGTGCAGCGCATTCCGGATTATGCAGTCCTGACATCCCTGTTTTAAACATCAGGACTATAATTGATTACAGACGGTATAGGCTGTGCGTTATTCATGGTCCTATGTATTTCCCCTCTATAATCCTTCCCCTAGCTTAGCCCCAACGGGGCATGCGACGTTGGAGAACAAAGAGTGTACTCAAGACAGGCCGTCTGCATTACCTTGTTTTTTTTCCTGCCCTCTGTTCAATTGAAAAGTTAAAAACCTGCAGACTTAAAAAACAACTGGTTACTTGTGCATTTTTTTCTGTGTTTTGGTGCATCCAGGTTAGAGGGGAGTGATTGGTGACTAGCTTAAAACTTCTCCCTAAGAAATAGTATTTTAGGGATTCCAATGCCCACTTAATAGCTAGACACCCCTTCTCGACTATGGCGTAAGTCTTTTCCTGAGGATTCAACTTCCTTCTAAGGAATAGGATAGGGTACTCCTCTCCCTGAACCTCTTGTGACAACATCTCATCCAATCCCACCTCAAATGCATCGTTTGCGTGATAAACTCCGTAAAATCAGGAGTGATTAACAGGCTGTGCGCAAAGTGCGTCTTTTAGTGCCTGAAATGACACTTCTGCCTCTGCATTCCATTTGATGATAACAGGTCCCCTAGCTCTGGTTAAATCTGTTAAGAGTGCAGCATTTTGCTATGAGTCATCTATAATATCCAGTTAACCCCATAAAAACCCTTACTTGTTTTTTGTTTACTGGTCTAGGTCACTTTTGGATAGCCTCCAGTTTACTAGTCCTCGGCATGGGATAAGCATCACATTTGGACATGCTGTTTAGTTTTCGGTAATCATTACAAAACTTAATGTAACCATGAGGCTTTCAAATGAGTACGATCAGACTAGATCACTCACTGTGGGCTTCTTCTATAACCCCTAAATCAAGCATTTTAAGCCTCTGCATTAATGGCTTCTCTTCTAGCCTCGGGTATACGATATGGTCTGAAATGTATCCTCTGCCCAGACTCAGTTACAATATATCTAATTAAGTTAGTTTTCCCGGGTACAACTGAGAACACATCCCTATTTCTACTGACAAATTCCCTGATTTCTCACTGTTGGTGATCCAACAGCATTTCAGCTATTTACCACTTTGGCACAGTGGTATTATTGACAGGGGCCGGAGATATCTCCATGACGACTAGAGCCTCTCTCTCCTTCTTATACTGGGCTGTCTCACCTTATAATTAACCTCCCCCACCCTTAATTATACTGAGATATGGTGTTGGCTCTTGTCTTTCTTGCAATATCTAACAGTCTTCAGGGGTGTCTCCCATACAATGGCTGAAACGGTGAAAATCCAAGGGAATTGTGGTACCTCTCTAATAGCTATTATTAAATATGGCAAAAGAAATCCCAAATTTTCCCTTCCCTATCAATCACCTTGCGAACACAGCCTTGAGTGTTTTATTAAATTTTTCAACAAGACCATCGGACTGCGGGTGGTAAACAGGTTTTTAAATGTTTAATCCTCAACAACTGACATAATTCTCTAGTCACTCAGGACATAAAAGGGGTCCCCTGATCAGTAAGGATGTCTTTCGGAATTCCAACTATGCTTAACATGTGCATCAACTCTTTTGCAATAGTATTTGCAGACATATTGAGCAGAGGTGACCTCGGGCTGTCGGGCAACATAGTCAAATAACACCAATATGTGTTGGTGCCCCCTAGTGGATTTCCCTAAGGAATCTACGAAATAATTTATTTTTAGTTATTCTTTCCTTTATCTTATCGATTCCTAAATGCACCTCCAATATGTGATCATGTGCCATGTCTAGCACTGTTCTTCTAAAATGTTGTGGTATAAACAACTACTTCCCAGTATAGTTACTCTTCTTTCATTTCAAAGTAAGGAAATGCAAGGGGGATCTCAGGGTTGTCAAGGGTCCCATTCATTACCCTTACACCCTCACAAATTGTAAAGTGGGGTCACGCAATTGGGCTTTTCTAAAAATTTCAGGGCTAATGCCAAACTCCGTAAATTTTTTGTCCCTATCTGGGTCTCTTGTATTGCTTCTCTTCTAGCCTCGGGTATATGATATGGTCTGAGGATGAGCTGGGGGTCTCTGGGTCCAGTCTATCCCCTACTAGTACTGCAGCAGGGAGACATATTTTATTTATTTATTTTTTAGAATGGCCATACTATGTCCCTTCATACCCTTATTTGTACCCTCACAAAATAAATCAGGGTCAGTAAAAGGAAATAAGTCACCTACCTCACCACTTTCCGCCTCAATACCAGGCACAGGATTTTTGTCAGGCCCTTCCAATGCATCTTTTTTGTCCACAGCTCAAAAAAGCTGAGGAAATCCCATCCTTGTATTACTGTATGCTGTAATGTGGATACCACACCTATCTGGCAATTCACTGACCCGGCAGTGGTCTTGTTCTGAACAATATAGTCAGGTATCTCTATGTAAGCATATAATACTTCTTGATACCTTTCCAATTATTTTTCTCCACTAAATGTTCGGACACCAGAGTAATCATACTTCCCAAATCAAGTGGAGCTTTAACCTTATTTCCCTCTATCATTACGAGGCATAAATGTATGCACATAGTCTGTACTCCAGTTAACACAGAAACCACAACAGTCCGGTTGACTTTGACTTAACACACCATATCCCCATAAATTTTCTCCAGTGTCCCGTCACAGCCTCAGGCCACTCTTCAGCTCCCCCTGACCCAAGAACAGTGTTACCTGTTCCGCCGCTGTTCTGAGCCTTTGGGTTCTGGGGTCGCTCTTGTCCGGTTGGCCATAGTAGTTCAGCATTTGCAAAGTAGTGTTCTACCACTGCAACCAACTGATCGGTGTCCAAGGGGGTCTCCTTGGCCGACCCATCTCTGTAAGCCAGGCCGAAGGCCCCGCAGAAACCGAACCATAACAAGTTGCTGCACACCCTCCATGGCTGAGTGGACCCCCAGCTGTGACCACTTCCTAGTGAGATGTATTAGGTTGACTATTTGGGAGTGAGGCGCTTTGTCTGGTTGGTATGTCCAGTCATGGAAACTCTGGGTAAGGACCACAGCTGTGACCCCAAGTCAGGTCAGTATCTCCGCCTTTAGCCTGGTGTAGTCACCTGCCTGGTCTGGTACTAAATCGTAACAAGCTTTTTGTGGATCTCTGTTTAGGAAGGGTGCCAGCAGCCCAGCCCATAGTGCGGCCTGCCAGCCTTCTCTATCAGCTCTACACTCAAACCTCTTCAGGTAAGCTTCTACATTATCCATGCTTGTCATTTTCTGTATGTAATGACTCGCTTGGATATGTTGAGACCCAGGTTGTGTCCCACTAGTAACAGCCCCAAGCTTTTTAGCCAGAGTCTGAATGTCCTGCTGCAACAAATGGATTGTGTGCAGCGGTTCCTCTCATAACAACTGGTTTTCACCAGTTATCTGAAAAAGACCTGGTCATACAGTTTTCAAATTTTATCAAAAATGGGGTTGACTGTGAACAAATCTCTCTCTGAAGCACAGCAGAGTTATCTGCACAGACATAACTATGAATGCAGCATTTTCTACAGCAGCATGCCACAGTTTACACAAACGAAAGAAGAAGGGGAGAAACATTAAATATATCAAATAATAATAAGGCTAATTACAGCTAAAAACTAATTTAAGACATATTGTGTGGTAATATATTCTGACCCATATATTATTATTCTTTCTGTCTCTCATCCTCTTGTTTTTTTCAATCCATTGCTGGATGGTGTGTATGGTGCTGATCAAGTCTCTGTACATTTTCTCAATTCCTTGTTTTTTCAGAGAGATTAGTACAGATCTTGTATAAACAGTCAAAGGCTTTTTCATAGTCGAAGAATCCCAAGCAAAGTGGTAGTTCGTACTTGTTGCTGGTTTCAATCACTTTCCGTAAACAACTTGAAGATGATCCATTGTGCTAAATCCACTCTTGAATCCAGCTTGATTGTGCCAAGTCAAATTTATCTTGAAGTCTGTTGGTGAGTAACTTGGTAAAAAAAAAAACCTGTAGATTATAAGAATAATAGGTGTGCGGGTCTTCTTTATGTCCTTTCTCATGTAAAGTATCACTGGTGAGTTCCGGTCATTTGGCATTTTCTTTTACTTAATACAATATGTAAAAATACACAACAGTATTTTTTGTCAGTTCTTCACCTCCTCCTTGCACGGTGTCAATTATTATGCCGTCTTCTCCAGGTGCCTTTCCTGTCTTCATATGTTTGATAGCATGTTTCGCTTCTTCCAGTAGAGCGTCTGGAACTTTTTTCTCGGGTTGAGTTTTTTCTGTCTCGTCTTTATCATCTGCTACGTTGCTCTTTTCATCTTGATATCATTTTCTGTAAAAGTGTTTGACTCTCTTAAAAATCAATTTGTGGTTCTTGATGACAGTCCTGTCCTCTTGTTTGATTGCTAAAATCAGTTTTTCCCTCGACAATTAGTCTTTGTTTTGCTTTCTTCATGCTTGGGTCGTTTTCAATAGTTTTCTCTACCAATCTACAGCTGAACCATATGTATATCCTCAGTAATGTGCTTTCTATATATGCAGATGTAGTCAAAAGTTTACATACACCAATGAAAATTTGTATTTTCTAGAAATGTCTTGAAAATAATTCAGAGAAAAATCTTTTGTAGCAAAAGTTTTGCTTTTGTGGATGAGAAAGAAAAAGTTACAAGAAACAGATGTCTGCAATTATTTATTTCAGCAATCTTTTTGCAAAACTAAAAAAATGCTAATTCAAAAGTATTCATACCCTGACAAAATGAAATTAATAGCTAGTTAAGGCACATTTAGCAATAATAACCTCTTTTAAATGATTAGGATATTTTAGCATGATTCTTTAGTGATTGTTGACTATTCTTCAACGCAAAATTGTTACAGTTCATTCAAATTCTGAGCCTTCAATTCATACCAAACATTCTCAGATCAGATTTAGATCAGGACTTTGACTAGGCCATTCCAGAACCTTGATTTTATTCTTCAACCATTCTGAAGTGATTTTGATGTGTGCTTTGGATCGTTGTCATGTTGGAACATCCAGTTTCACTTTAAACCAAGTTTTGTAGCAAAGGGTTTCAGATGACTGGCCAATATCTTTTGGTATGCTATGGAATCCATTTTACCATGTATTGGAACTAAATTTCCTGTGCCAGCCTCATAGAAGGATACTACCACCTCCATGCTTGACGGTAGGTATGGTGTTCTTTTCTTTATACGCCTCACCAGACTTTCTCCAAACGTAACGACTATCAGCGTGACCAAATAGCCCTATTTTTGTTTCACCACTCCACAGAACCTTAGACCAGAACTCCTATCCATCATTCAAATGCTGTTTTGCAAACTTTAAGCGATTGTCCTTGTGACGTTTTCCTAAGAGTGGCTTTTTCCTTGGCCTGCGACCATTGAGACATTCACCATATAATACTTGACCTATAGTTGAAATAGAAACCCCAGTCCCACATGCAGCCAATTCACTATGAATACCTTTGGCAATCTCAGATTGTTATTCTTCTTCTACTTGTTCTTGGTGAAAGACCTTCCTTCTTCCAGACCGAGGGAGAGTGACAGTACCATCTGTCTTGTACTTCTTCATAATAGAAACAATAGGTGAAATTGGGATACTCAAATGCTTGGAAATATTCTTGTATCCTTCTCCAGCAGCCACGTGCTATTCTTTAGTAGCAAAATTCTCTTGACAAGTGTTTTCATTTCTGTAAGACAATGTGACATTTTTGAACCTCTTAAATAGGTGACAATACAATTACATTGGAGGTCAGGAACATTAGAGGTTAACAGCATCACAGTGACTTTGCTGATTATACCTTGCAATACAAACAAATATGAAGTGCTGTCGAAGAGCTTCAAATGCTATTGATACCAGCATGATGAATCTTAAAAGCTTATTTCTGTGGCGAATAGAGAACTCTTAATGGCTCCACTTATCTCACTGAGCCTTGCCTATTGGTTTGTATATTATAATATCAAGTTGCAATCTCGCAAGTGCAGAGAGCCATAATTATTATTTGCAAATGACACTTCAGGTGAGCACTAAAGGTTCTCAATAGAAATTGTGAAACATTTGTAGAGAAAATTGAAAAATGAATTTGGGTGGGGGTTTGCAAAACTGCTCACTAAAAGGTCAATGGCGCAAAGAGGGTATTATTTACATAATTGCTCAAACAGTCGAGTGGGTATACGTGTCAATAGGGGAGCCTCAGTGAAAGACGTTCTTAGAAGTGAACATTCTCTTAGGCTGTGGAAGCTGAATATGTCATTTATGTACTTTTGCATGATAGGCACTCCACCAGGGAATGAGTCTGCCTGTTCACTATTAGACCAGCTTAACAAATATTGAAAAATGAAAAAGCCTGAACCCTCCAAAAGCCCAACTGAATATGGAAACATACGTAAGGTAAAGGTAAGACTCGGATGGAGATATTTACATTCTACAATACACTGCTTAGTTTGACCTTGGAAACACCTGTGAAACAGTTTAATTATCTCACATGGTACTAATTCTCTGGTCCTGAACAGTGATTAAATACAAGATGCTGACAAACACATTAGCTTCCCACATCTACTCTTTGATTTGCATGTATATATACACTGCATGTTCAGCAAAGCTGCAGTGTTGACCTGAGTTGTCATTTCCCTGATTACCTCCCTGATTCACTTTCCTTGTTTAGTAATGTGTAATCAATCATAATCAATTAGCCAAAATGTTGAATCATTAAAACCATTATCATTAATTAAAATAATTATCACTTTCTGCCAATGCTTCATTACCAGCGTAGTGTAATGTGTCTGCTGCAGTGGAGGTTTTTCTCTTGGTAAAAGATGTTAATAGGATTAAGACTTTCACGGATAGATGATGATTATTATTATTTTTTTTAACTCTCTGGTTGTATATAATTCTATAAGGTAACTGATTTTTCATAAACCTGGCAAGAGAAATATTTAGCCCTATTTTGTATAGACAAAATTGCAGATGTTCATTCAAAATTATAATAATAATAATAATATAATAATAATAATAATAATAATAATAATAATAATAATAATAATAATAATAATAATAGCAATATAAAAAAGCTCGTTTAACAAAATTGTGTTTAACACTTGTGGCTTCCTTCGAAAATTAAGGAAGTTCCTCTAGTTTAATTTCTGAGTATACACCGTTAACTACATAAACAATTATGATATTGTAAGATTCTCATACATATTATCATACAATACATTATATTATAAAAACTCTTTATTTACAAATGGTACATGTAGTTATTTTAGGGGGTTACTAAGGTTATAGATCTACCTTTCAAATACAAGTACAACACACACACACACACACACACACACACACACACACACACACACACACACATATATATATATATATAATATATATATATATATATATATATATATATATATTTGTTTTTTTTTACAAAAATAACTGTAAAATAATGTAGATTACAATTTTTTCAGTGGATCTTTAACGTACTGAACTTGATGGTAGGGCAGACTGCTTCCTTTCATATTGAGTTTCAATGAAACAATCATTCAATCATGTTGAATTCACAATTCCTCTTTTGAACAAACATATTCCAGCTCCTTTTTGACACCCGCTTATTGTAAAGTGAGGTGATACTTTCTTATAAACATTATTTGACGGTCTCGGTACATCATTCAGTGTCGCCAAAACAGTTATGAAAAAACACGGTAATTGTTTCAGCCCCTATGACATTGAGGACTCTGTAGCCTTTGCTGCCTTATACGTTGATGCTTTTTAAATAATTAAATGGTACAGCACTAGTTCTTTGCTCTATCATGCTTGGCTAGGGCTGCCTATGTTTCTTAAAGATGCACATCTATATTCTTTAGCAATAGCTTAGAAAGTATTACCAACAAGACGATGAAGTCCTAGAAGCAAGCATGAGCAAAAAAAAAAGTCCTGGAGGGATCAGTCAATGCCAGCACCAACCATCACTCTGTCAGTTCATTCACTGGTTTATAGGTTTGTCAAAGCAGGTTATATTACTTCCTAGCATATCATCTTTTCTTTGACTCACTCAATGTTTTAAATGTTTTATTTTCTAAGCACTGGCACACCCCTTAGAAGAATCCCAGGCTAGGGTAGTGACTCGTGGAATACCATTATTTGTGTGCTAAACAAGGAGGCTGGCAGTGTGGCACCAAACAGGTAATGAAAAGCATTGCAGACCACCTCTGTGACTGGGGACTGTGTGTGACCATGAGGAAAGTCAATTTACTTCTGCCTCATTCCCTCCCAGCTGTGAAACCGGGTAAAATCAGTAACCCACGTTTGGCATCAAGACTTTTCTCAGTGACATTGTATGGCTTCAACAAAAGACATAACTGATTTCAAGGAATATTTTCCTTGACAAACAATTATATCAGTATGCTTTTACTGTTTTTTTGTTTTTTTTAAACCTAGTAGTTTAGTAATTTAGACTGGTCATTTATTTTACCCCTCCCTTCAAAAATTCCCCACGCCAGCTCAGGAGAGTTGAAGGTCAGTGAGTGTCCTCCGATCACATGACCAGGTCTATTATCTATTTACACCCAAGAAGACCAGCAAGTTTGCACAGCTAAGACATGAACCTGCACCCCCCTAACTGCATAACTTACCATTACACACCACATGGTCATTCCTTTACCAGATGAGTCATTCATGGATCCTCAAGCAACCCATGTCTGCATTGCAATCAAAGAAATGTGTAGTGAGCAGTCTTGATTACATTACTGGCAAATTAGCTCTCAGGATTACTGTAATTGTTGTTTGTTACTTTACAGCATACCAGCAATAAACAATGCCGAGGGCATATTGCTAGGGCTGCCTTACATTTTATTATAAACTGAGTATCTTTCAGCCACCGGAGTTCATGTTTCACCTGCTGTATTCCAGGACACACAGAGAAATCCAATTTATGACATTAACCGTAGCATTTTGAATTTTTACCATGCTGTAGTTTCCAGATCGGTATGGTTGACGTCATAACTGAGGCACCACTCGAATTTCCATTCAACTGCAAAGTCAGTTCTTAAAAGAGAACACCACAATATGCCACTTACCTCAACCAATTACGTAACAACTTTTCAATGAAAACAGAAATGGACTTATTGCTGGTAATGATTACAAAACACATACAGCTGGATTTTGAATCTGTATTCTGTAAAAAATAAATAAATAACCAACAAATAACCATTCTGCCCCCGACCCCCCTGAGTTCGAGTTCTAGTCTAGTTTGCCCATGCATTAATCCGGCCCAGAGTATATCCAAACATTTTAATAAGTCAATCAATTATGTAACAAGATTAATCGATTTGAATAATAACTAGATTTAGTTAACATTGAAACATATTAATAGCATCAAATTAGTTATAAAATCTATTAATCATAAGCATCAATTGGATTTTTTAAATTAAGGTTTATATGAAAACATTTCTATATATATAAAAAAAAAACACATATGCAGTACAAATGCATTTGTTACAAAGCAAGCAAAAAAAAAAAAAAAAACATTCTAAAAGCATGTATTTTTTTTTAAATACTGAATTTTGACCATCCGTAGTTAAGGTGGAATTTTGAGAGGCAGACAGACTCAGACACTTTGAGCTTGTTCGATGTGGAACAGGAACGGGTTTTAGCCTTTCTTGACAAAGTTCCCAGCAGTAGTTACATATCATATGTAATAAACTATAACATTAATAATATGGGTCAAATGTATAAAAAAAAATATCGCTATACAGTACAGACCAACGTAAATGACAGTAAAAGATTTTGAAGAGCACAGTGGCTATAGATATCAGCGGGACTTTTTATGTATGCATATAACAAGGGATGTGCATTTTATTTTGCAGCAAAGCAATGTGTGAAAGAGCCTAAAGAAATAATTATTACTATGATTTTAACGGAGGCCAGTGCCTCGGATGCCTCATAGCTGACTACAGCCATGGACACACATAGATGTTGTTTGTGAGTGTTGCTACACTGTAAATGTAGCCTACTGAACAGAGCTCACTTTTAAAAGGTGGCAGAAAACGTTGGTGGGACTGGTATTATCTCTGGTATGTAAAGGCATGTACCCTTATTGTCAGAAGACAAGATGCTTGGGGTGGACGTTTCCGATGACATTCTGTGTGTTTATGATTAAAGAACTCACAGCATTGGTGTTAAAATGAAAGTCAGGCTGCGCTCCCTGTCATGTCATGAACGATGCAGTCAAAAAAAGCAGACATGATTTCATGGCTAATAATTCACACACTAATATCAATGTGGGCTGGAGTGAGGACAACCAAGTTGAGCTGTCTTAGCTCAAATGATTCAATTAGGCCAGCTGTCCCTATTTGTCATGGCTCAACTAGCTTTTAAATTACCTTTCCAAAATGCAGACGTGCTTCTGGATCGAGCTTGCCAGCTCAACAGTTTCATAAAAAACAGCGTTTAAGCATTACAAAAATCAAGCAAAAGAAGGCAATAACCACATTATCCACTTTACTACTGTTCAATGACAAAAGAATTTCATTAGCCCTGTGTTTTTCCAGCTCTTTATGTAGAATAACATGCATGATCCTTGCAGCAAGCAACATGCATTACATCTAGAAAGAATCTAGGTGCTGGGAAAGTAAAATACAAAATATACATATAAAAAAATAAACATGCTAATATTTTTAATGAACCAATTTATTTTAAAGGGCATGTAATTTATATAACTTGTTCATTTGTTATACAGTTTAAACAATTCATGTTTCCGTACGTCATGTGTACAGCTCCTCAGTACTGTATCGGACAGAGTATCTTTAGCATAATTGTCAGTATTGGATCATGAGTAGATGCTTTATGTACTAAGGATAGGAAGTGACATATGGCTCTTGGCTAAAATGACATTTTGAATTAGTCTAAATTACATGAAATGGCTTAATGTGTTTACATAAAAGCTGTGTTTAAAGTTTATTACTTGTAACATACTGAATGTATCTTTAAAGAGAAAGAATACAAAATGTGAAAGGTTAACAGTAAATAACAAATATACTATAATTCCAATTTGGGGACATGATAGCAGATGAAGGTACTGCATATTTACATTATGTCACAACTGTGTCTTCGCCAATTACCATTAAAGAATATATCCATGATAGCTCATAATGTAATTATTAACCATAATAAACACAATACCTCAATAAGAACTAACACTTCTTTTTTAATTATCCCTAGATTCATGATGAAAAGAGATTAACAATTAATATTATGTATGTGTAAGTATTTCAAATCACTCATAAATGTGTATTTCCTAT
Source organism: Polyodon spathula (assembly GCF_017654505.1). NCBI lineage: Eukaryota > Metazoa > Chordata > Actinopteri > Acipenseriformes > Polyodontidae > Polyodon > Polyodon spathula. Next base: position 23,586,620 of record NC_054537.1, on the reverse strand, counting down.
AAGACAAAAAGAAACCTAACAATCAAAATTATTATTACATGTATTATCAATCAGATAGCATTTTGGAAGGCGAGCTTCAAAGAGTTAACACAGTTTGTGGCCGGTGCCTTATCTACAACCTTTGACGTTCTGGAATCGGTGTTAACAACCCAATCCCCACAGCATGTCACACAGACAACAGAATGAAATATATGAGAAATGCTTATATTAAAATGAATTTAACCATGAATTCCCTTGACATGGAAACTTAAGCTTCTCTTGCAATTTTTCAATTCTACCATCAGATTCTGGAGATATTTTTTATGATACTCTCCCTGTCACCTGTTATTATGTAATCATAATTATTATTTTTTTAATGTTCAATAATATAGCATCAGACATGCCAATTTACATAAATACTGCACTGGACAAATGTTAATAAATGAATGCAAAAGAAACCGCATGAAATCTAAAGAAAATAAACAAACAAATAAAAGCATCAATCAAGTTCAATTGTGTGGTGCCCCATACAGTTTTCACATGACATAGAAATGTTTTTAATCCACAGGAAATGCTAACTTAATTTGGAAAAAAGGAGAGCTCTTTTTTATTTGTTTACATTTTTGTTTTACTAACAATCAAAATCTCCTGCTTCTGCTAGTAGTAGTACGAGCATGCCTCTTTAGTTCACAAGGTAGCATTAAGCTGGAGGGTTGGGGAAGCTGATGGGCTTCTACAGAGGGAAAGCCAAACAGTACAGAACAGTAACCTTTGAAAACTCACAGTGAACAGCCATGAAAAAAAATCCCACTTTACATGGTCGTACTGTTTGTCCCTGAAGATTTAAACAATAAAAATGTAAGGTGTTGTACGTTAGTAATATATTTTGATGTCATAAATCCCCCCAAAAAAGCTCTTCAAAGAAAAAAAAAACTCCCCTTTCAAGAAGAAATGTTCAGAGTAGTTCAGAATATTGTGCTGTAAATTATCTTGTAATGAACGGTATAAAATCTGAGGATATCTATACACCCCATGAAAATGATACACATGCTCAAGAGTCCATGTAAATACAACCAATATTTTTTTTTTCCACTTGACTTGAGTGCTTAGCTTCATTAACTCTGATACAGTACATAACCATTGAAATATTTTAATGTTAGTAAGGATTATCCATCCACGAGCAAAGAAGTAAGCAAATTAACAAGGAATCATGGTATTACATTGCTATGCTTAGTAATTGTAATGTGTGGTTATGGAACTGCTTATGGTCAAATATGACAAAGTGCAGTGGAAGATAAAAAGATAACAGAGGAAACACAAACCCATAATCATTTACATTTTTTAAATTGGACATGGCTTTGAATTTGCCCTGGAGAAAAATATTCAGATGCAGTGTATGCATGAATAAGACAAGACTACATTCAAAGTGAAAAAACAACTCCTGCAATTTTCAGAAACTCAGAAGAACATGGAAAGGTATTAAAAAGTCCTAATCAGAGAGGCTACAGTGGCACAATGATATTATTCACTAGCATTGCATGTCAGTTACCTACATACCATTCAGGCTCTGTGACCACATAACATACAATTTGGCAGAATAACTGTCAGCTTGAGAGAGGCTCAGGACCCAATGGCAGGTGGTCTTTAGATCAGAACTGAGGTATGTTTAGCTATGAGAGGAGGCTGTCATGGTGTATGACAGCACAGTTCTGTGTTGTAGGATTTCCCTTGATTAAATACATAGTTTTTCTCGTAGAAAACATGACATCATGCTAGTAGACTAATGTTTGTTGCATCTTTTGTTTTTCATTTTAGGCACATTATTTTGTCAAATATGCTTCAAAATGTGTACACTAAAAACATTAATTTGAATTTAACAATATAAAAATAAAATGACTATGGTGTTCCATGGTAAAAACGTTGCAAACTCTAAAACATATACGGAGTGAAAGCCCAAACATGGTACAGTAAATTTCAAATAAATATAGCAAACACTCAGTCTGGAAGAAGGCGACACTCAATTGCCAGAATGTATTGACCTCGGATGGGAAACAATGTAGCATCTGCAGATTGTAAAAGCAGCTGCAATCTTTTACCAAGGGGTCATGCGTACTAGCATATACGGGGGGTGGAGACTCGTAATCTGTTCCTTCGCTTTGGTTATGAAATATAACCCGGAAGGACCCATGCAGTAAATAGTACAATATTGTGAGTGTTTGTTTTGTTTGTCTTGTCTGTAATTGTTACTTGTGTGTTCATGGACGACTAACACGTTCTGGAGCTGTCACTAAGGGCCAGCTGTAAATCCCAGAAAAGCACTTCACTATTTGTCACTCTACAAACTGTATCACCTACCACAAGCACTACAGAGCGTACCCAGGACTGGTGACCGCGTTTGTATATTGTGGGAGAGATACCCATGTTTATTGTTTTGGCTACAAATCCCTGTTATTGTCCTCTGTGTTTTACACATCGCTGTGTATAACCAGAGGTTATTACACTGAACAAAAATATAAACACAACATACAACAATTTCAAAGATTTTACTGAGTTACAGTTCATATAAGGAAATCAGTCAATTGAAATAAATTCATTAGGCCCTAATCTATGGATTTCACATGACTGTGAATACAGATATGCATCTTTTGGTCACAGATACCTTAAAAAAAAAAGGTAGGGGCGTGGATCAGAAAACCAGTCAGTATCTGGTGTGACCACAGTGCAGCATATCTCCTTCGCATTGAGTTGATCAAGCTGTTGATTGTGGCTTGTGGAATGTTGTCCCACTCCTCTTCAATGGCTGTGCGAAGTTGCTGGATATTGGCGGGAACTGGAACACGCGGTCGTACACGTCGATCCAGAGCACATGTCTGGTGAGTATGCAGGCCATGGAAGAACTGGGACATTTTCAGCTTCCAGGAATTGTGTACAGATCCTTGCGACATGGGGCCGTGCATTATCATGCTGAAACATGAGGTGATGGCGGCGGATGAATGGCATGACAATGGGCCTCAGGATCTCGTCACGGTATCTCTGTGCATTCAAATTGCCATTGATAAAATGTAATTGTGTTTGTTGTCTGTAGCTTATGCCTGCCCATACCATAACCCCACCGCCACCATGGGAACTCTGTTAAAAACATTAACATCAGCAAACCGCTCGCCCACACGACGCCATACACGCTGTATGCCATCTGCCCGGTACAGTTGAAACCAGGATTCATTCGTGAAGAGCGTCCTGGTGAGGACGACGAGCACACAGGTGAGCTTCCCTGAGATGGCTTCTGACAGTTTGTGCAGAAATTCTTCGGTTGTGCAAACCCACAGTTTCATCAGCTGTCCGAGTAGCTGGTCTCAGACAATCCCGCAGGTGAAGAATGTAAAAAAAGTAATGATCATGCTGTTTAATCAGCTTCTTGATATGACACACCTGTCAGGTGGATGGATAATCTTGGCACAGGAGAAATGCTCACTAACAGGGATGTAAGCAAATTTGTACACACAATTGGAGAGAAATAAGCTTTTTGTGCGTATGGAAAATTTCTGGGATCTTTTATTTCAGCTCATGAAACATGGGACCAACGCTTTACATGTTGCGTTTATATTTTTGTTCAGTGTATTTGGTCACCAGACCAGTATTACAAACAATAAAACACACTTTTTCAAAGCGGCTTACAAATCTCTGTCTGTTTTATTCCTGCACTGCATCACCTCTGCATCTGCTAATAATCAGCAGCCATTTTACCATAATGACACACGAAGAACAACATTCCTCCATCCAGGGGAGCAACCACCAAGAAAAGGTATTAAAACCAAAACTCGTCTAGGACAACTGGAAGCTGCTAGAGACTAGAAAATGCTGGCAGATGTTAGACAACGGGTTATTTTCCCATCTGAGATTGCCACCACAAACCTTCGACCTGATATTGTCTTGTGGTCTGGATCAGCCTGCCTTGTTCATCTGGTAGAATTAATAGTGCCATGGGAGGATGCTGTGGATGAGGTGTATGAAAGGAAAAAAACTTCAGTATACTCAGCTGGCTGAGGAACAATGAGGATGGAGAGTCCTGGTTTACCCAGTGGAGGTGGGTTTTCGAGGATCTGTGGCACACTCCACAACCCGGTATCTCAGACAAAGGATTCAGTGGTCAGGAGTTGTGACGTATTGTGAAGAACTTATCTGAAGTAGCACAGAGAAGCAGCAACTGGCTGTGGTTGAGATGAAAAGATTCTGGTTGGGGACCTCAAGCACAGTAGAAAGCAACATTGATGGAAAGGAAGGTAAGTAACCTGGGCTTAGCTGAGTGGGGGACTGTGACAGGGTCTTGCTCGTGCCACGTGTGTGGGTAACCGTTGTTCAGGCATACAGAGAGACAACTGGGGTGAAGTTGAAAACGCCAGCACAGGCGCGCAGGGTTTATTCACAAACAGACAGAAAACTAATGTAAAATAAAGGTGGTCATATGACGTTACCAGCGATGGTAATGCACAGAGAACTAATACAGCAAGCTGTACAAAAATGCAAAATAAAACACAGTACAACAAACTATAAATCAAAAGTGCCGTGAAAATGGCAGTCCTTGCAGCAGCCCCGAGCTATCTCCCGTGGATGTTTTTAACCTGATGGACACTCAGTCGAGACCCGCCCACCCGCTGATTGAGGACCAGCACAGCCAATTACTTGCTGCTCTTCCCCTCAACCAAGCATAGCAGGCAGCAAGTCTCAATCAAGCACCCGTCTGTAAACAATAATTAAAATACACAAATCAACTCCAAAACAACACAAAATAAACCCATTCCCACATATAAATCACACCAACACTCATTTACCATTGTGCAGGGCAATCGCCCTGCCACAGGGACGCAGGGGGGCAATGCTGGGACACCAGAATCACTGTCGAGCCCTCTTAAGGTGTCATGGGCTAGTCGACTAAAAACCAAGGATGGAAGCTGCCCGCTTGAAGACCCCAGAGAAGTACCCTACTCAGCTCAGTCCAGACGATTGTCATGTTGATCCGCTAGGGAGGCCGCACTGTGGTTGATCCCTGGAGCCAGCATCGCAGCTGTTGTGTGTGCTGATGCACCAGGGAGGCAAAATAGGCTGATCCCTGGAGCCGGCATTACACTGGAGCCAGCATTATACTTCAGCCATCAACACCAGGCAGAAGAATATCTATATCATCAGATGGAAGGAAACACAGATGGATCACATTAGTTTACCGTAAAAGAAGCTATGTCTTAGTTGGTGCTTATCTTGGCGCGAGCTGAGTCCAATATCAGCATGAAGTTTTAACACCTATTCTCATGTAATGGAAATCATGAATACGTGTGTCTACACCTTGGTACCCAAAGCAATAGTTTTAAAATACATTTTTATGTCTGTTTCGGATGTGGAAATTAAAATTATAGAAAAAAAGAACACACTGTGTTAAATTTATGTTGTGGAACTGCATTAAATAAACATGTATCATTTTATTTTATACCTATATACATATATTTACAATAAACACCTTTAGTATTAAAATTGCACAAAAACACAAATGATAATTTTCTTTCTCTTTTGAGATGATTCTACCTGGACTCCTCCACAACTCCCTTGCTCTTCTCACAGGTAAGTACCATGTTTAATTTTGTTACAGAAATAAAACATGTCTTAATCAAATTTTTTAACATTAACTCATGTCAGCTGCATTTCTTTTTTTGTTTTTTTTCAAAAAAAAAAATTTTAGGGTGGTTTGTCTTATATATGTCCCCACAAGCTGGATCGACCTTTCGACTCTATATATATATATATATATATATATATATATATATATATATATATATATATATATATATATATATATATATATATATAACTGTATATACAGTAGACGCTCGTTAGTAGCAACATAACAGTGCCCTTTGCTATGTTGTTCTTGAGAGGTGGTTGCTTTTCCTGACACTTAAAACAGCTGCAGTAAACGCTACATTCTTTACAAGTATATTTGTAGCTAAAACACTTTCTAAAACATTTCTAAAAAAAAAAAAAAATCAAACTCGTCCTCTACCGGTACATTTACTTTCTTTAATTTTTAAAATGTAGGTTACATGTTTACAGATAAAATATTCTTGTCATTATGAAGGAAACAATGCCCGACTGCACAAATAGATACTGTATAATAGCATACAATAAGCAAGCTTTGTAAAGTACTTCCATTCACTTCCCTTGCTCTTTTTCTATGTCTATTCTTTTGTATGATCCTCATACCACTGTACTTTCTTCTAGCTGCGATCATGTCAAAGGAAACAGTTTTTTTGGGGGGGGGTTACACATTGCGGGAAATAAATGCTGGAAGTTTACATACCCCAATGGAAATTTATAATTTCTAGAAATTTCTCAAAAACAAATAGGAAAAATCTTTTGTAGCAAAAGTTACAAGAAATTTAATTTTTGCAAAACTCAAAAAATGCAAATTTAAAAGTATGCAAACCCTGACAAGGAAAATGAAATGAATAGCTAGCTAAGGTACCTTTTAGCAGTAATAACCTGTTTTAAATGATTAGGATATTTGTTAAGGAGTTTTTGGCATGACTAACGATTTTTGACCATTCTTCAAAGCAAAATTGTTCCAGTTCATTCAAATTCTGAGGACTTCTCTTGTCACAGCCTTCTTCAACTCATACCAAAGAGTCTTAAATCGGATTTATATCGGGACTTTGACTAGGCCATTCTAGAACCTGGATTCTATTCTCCTTTCACCATTCTGAAGTAGATTCTGATGTGTGCTTTGGATCGTTGTCGTGCTGGAACATCCAATTTCACTTTAAACCAAGTTTTGTAGCAGAGGGTTTCATATGATTGGCCAATATCTTTTGGTACTTTGGTAAATGTATTTGAACTAAATTTCCTGTGCCATTAGAGGAAAAACAGCCCCATAGAAGGATATTACCACCTCCATGCTTGACAGTAGGTATGGTGTTCTTTTCTTTGTACGCCTCATCAGACTTTCTCCAAACGTAACGACTATCAGTGTGACCAAATAGCTCAATTTTTTTTTCACCACGCCACAAAACCTTAGACCAGAACTCATATCCATCATTCAAATGCCATTTTGCAAATTTTAAGCGATTGTGCTTGAGATGTTTTCCTAAGAGTGGCTTTTTCCTTGGCTTGCAACCATTGAGACCTTCATCATGCAATACTCAACCTATGGTTGAAATGGAAACCCCAGTCCCACATGCAGCCAATTTACTTTGAATATCTTAGGCAGTCGATTTCTAGCACCTTGTAGACAATACTATCTTAGCATCAAAGGAATACTTTTGAATTACCATTTGTGGAGTTTTGCGAACAAATTGCTGATATAAATAAATGAGGTCATCTGTGACAGGCTATGACTGAGTGGTGACGTCAGGCCAGAATGAAGGAGAACACACACAGGTAACTGCTATAGTTCAAAAGACGCTTGCAGCGCCATTTATTAAAAAAAAAAAAAAAAAAAAATTAAACAAAAATAAACGCTGACAGAGCCCAGAAAATAAAAGGTTGTCATCGTCACTGATCTAGTATTATTTTAAAATATAAATTTAAAGAGATGAAAGGCGAGACTGAGGTTGAGAGTAAGAAACAAAAGCATTCTTTAAAGATCTTTAATATGTAAAGGTAACCTCATTCCATTGAAAACTAATCTTTATAAGTGATTTGTAATAGTTAAACTAACATTTCAATTATATAAAATATATTATATATATATATAATATATATAATATATACTATATATATATATATATTAATATATAATATAGTTTATATCATTCATAAGGTACAAAATAATCTGACAAAAACATTGAATGTATTATATCATATTCATGTCAATTTTAAATATATGTTTATGTTTTTTAAAAAGTAAATATATTTATATCCAAAATGCAGCAGGACTCATTTTTTTTTATATAATTTTTACAAGAATAATTTATTACACTTTTTTTTTTTTTTTTTTTTTTTTTACATAAACAATTTTTTTAAAACAGGTGTATTTAAAATGAAAAATAAACAATTCATGTACAAAAATGTTAAGAATGTACAAAAAACAAAAATACACAGCTTGCGTCTTACAGAAAAGTTAGATTACTATATAAACAATACCAGTGTGATTGTAATCTCCAAAGCATTCTAACACTTTTATGTAATAGGTCACAAATAAAGTGATACATTTAAAAAGAATACTCAGGTTTAGTAAAGAATATATTGTCTCAAATAGATAATGTTATGTTTGCAATAACATCCACAGCATTAGGCCATACTTCCTGTAATACTGATGTACTGTATCTTGCAATATTTCTTTGTTTTTAATGGGGTTACATAAACATGGCAAACAGTCCATTCTAATCAATCTGAAGAGGGTAACATCACAGTTTTTCATTTAAAGATATTTAATATTGAAGTAGATAGTGACTGGCCATGCAAGTGCCTGAAGCAAACAATCCCTTTTGGTAAATCGCGGTTCAGCTGTCAATGTCCCTGAGTGGGCTTGTGCTTATTATAATGATTGGGATATTGGACTATTTCTTTAGCTGGCACCCAAAATGGAAAAAATGGTCAGATTCATACAATTGAATTAACACATTTTGGGGCCAGTCATTCGTTAATTCAATTCATGTCTATTGTGTCAGCTTTCTAATATACCAAACAAAAAGAATCAAGGGACTCAAAAACACACAGGCATCGATATTTAAACTTGTGCTTGAGCACAAGTGCTGCTGTTATGAAATAAATTAATTTGGAGACTTTGTTTGAAGCTGGTGGATATATCTTTTGCTATGTTTTTGAAATTGCATTAATTCAGATAGATTTGTTTTCGTGTGTTAATTCAAAGCTAATAACATTAACACACAATGGTTAAATTAGGAACCTGACTAGAAAGGCACTGATACCCTTTGTGGAAGCTACTTTAAAAAGTGGTCTGTCTCTCGTGTGCATTGGGGAATGCTGAGTGGAGTTGTCTGATGCTGGTTAAGGTGGTTTATTACAAGGCAGGCGTGAAACATTATATAAAGAAGCATCAACACAATGTTGCAATACAACCAATGGCTCTATTGCTCTGCTTGTCAGTAACCAACCAGCTGTTTTGCTTTGCAGCCAGTGGCATGTTCTCACACTGAAGACATTTCTGAATGTAGGTACGACATGTACGAATGTGCTTGAAAATAGATCTACATATGGAAGGGAAGTAGTAATAGTTATAGAATTATTTCAATTGCTTTGAAACTGTATACATGTATGTGCTTGAAGCTGAAGGATCCCCCATAAAACAATGTCGCCAAGAGGTTATAAGAAAAACATTATTTAAATTTTAAAAAAGCATCAAATCTTTTCTACTGAATGATGCCATCACCCCAGCTAAGCTCTAATTTACCATCCTCTAACCTTCTCACAAGGTGAAAAGCAGAGTGGACCCTAATTACCCAAGAAATAAAACATTTTAATGGTATATAACTAACAAGAGACAACTTAGTTGCAGCTAGGAGCAGGTAAATTACTTTTAGAAGCAATTTGTTGCAACATTTATACAGTTGAATTGGTTTTATTCCTTCCCGAAATTGTGCCTTTGTCCTTCGCCGTTGCAAATTGTGCTTAATATTGCCATGGTGCTTAATACTGCTGGTTGACTCAAGCTGAAGAAATAATTCTTGTATGGATATTGACATGGATCACAAAAATCCTGTCTGTTTCAACAATGACCTACTAAGTCTGCACAAGTGTACCCCATCAAAAAGTACAACTAGTCCCTACACAGCTTGTACAGTAAAGTAGATCCCTTAGATGTAAGATGCTACCTCCATCCTCAACCCATGCAATACATTATAGTTTGTTTCAATGTACTTAACCAAACAATTATTTGTGATTGTATTTACTTGTCTGTGCTTTACCATACTCCAGCTATGCGATCACAGGAACTATTGCACTTTGCTTTGATTACAATACATACAGTAGCCGCAGAGTGAAATTCTTTCGATTCAGAGCCCTCATGATACTCAAGCCCATTTCAGGCTCTACACTCTTCAAGCTGTGTCTGTTTTGTTAGGTTTGGGGTCTAAGTCTAGACAGTGTGCTCCTCCCTACCTTAAACACCAGGGAGACTGCATTATGGGACCTAACTCATGCCAAAACACAATTTGGAGTGTGTCCAGCACTTCATTGGAAAGTAATGGTTTTCACTGAACTGAGTTATGACCAGCTGTTTATAGACAGTCTGTGACATACTGATAGAGCAGAACACCGTATGTTGCTTTCTAAATCAAATGATACAAGAAGTGTGACAGAGTGGAGAAACATCTGTCATTAGCAATTTTCAGCACGCGCCACTAAATCTGGACAAAATATGGGTAATGAAGTTACTGCAGGAAACTTCAAATACTGTCAGTAAAACAAGGAACCAAGCAGCCAATTCTCATAAAGGCCTGTAATCTAATTCATTTGTTGTTAGAAACAAATGGAGAAGGGTATTTGTTTTTGATCACGGTGTATAAAATGCAAATCACAAATGTTCTTTTTATCAAAGAACAAAAATCAAGGACAGGAAGCCGCTGTGCAACTTTTGTTTAAATATCCGCTGCTTGTAATGCTGGTCATCAGCAGTATGTCACAGTGGATTAGATAACACAATGACGTATCTGGTTGCTGATGCTAATTCAGCCCTTACATACAAAATCTGAGCTTTCTCGTCTTCAAATTATCAGTATTGAGTAGCTTTTTGTCAAAGGGTAGATTTAATCATTTCAGTTTTCACCAAGTGTGTTGGAACAGTATGTAATATGGTCTCGTTAACAAAACATGCTTTGGTCTATTCAATTAATCTTAACCCTGCCGTCATTTCAATCCTTAAAGGACGGGGGCTTTTTGAAAACCAATATCTCAAACATTGTTTGTTTGTTTGACTTTAAAATAATTCTTGCAATGTTATAAGCTTTTATACTTACAAGTCTAGAAAGGTTATGCTAAGATTATACAATGCCCTAGTTAGACTCCATCTAGAACACTGTATGCAGTTTTGGTCTCCTCAGTAGAAAAATACATCATTGCACTTAAGGGCAACTAGGCTGATCCCAGGACTTAAAGACTGAGAGATACGAGGACAGGTTAAAATAATGTAATCTATTCAACCTAGGAAAAAAGAAAGGGCCTTAATTTAAGCCTTTAAAATAATAAATGGTATTGATAAAGTGAACCCGAGACACTACTTCAAATTTAACACAGAGAGAAGAACAAGAGGGCAGAAGTGGAAGCTGAGTTAAGGTAAGTTTGTAACAAAAGGTAGGAAGCATGTTTTTACACAGTTACATGGATAGCCTACCAAGTAGGATATAAAACACTGGGAACATTTAAAAAAAAGTCTAGATTCTGTGCTTTTAAAAGAGTTCCTCTCAGCAGGGGAAAATGGTGTGACAACAAGGGACAAGCCTTTATGGGTCAAGTGGCCTTTTCTTGTTCTCAAGCTTTTCTTATATTCTTGTAAACAATTACATTTTACAGCACTTTCTCAGAAACTCAATTACAATGTTGTTCATGATACTCTCTCCCAATCTATATTTTGTTTTACTGTTTAAAAGTGTATTCTATTAGACTAGCTTCCCCTTTTTTATAAAGAGCAGGCAGGCATTTATACTGCCATGGATCTCCTCCTAGCGGCTGCAGAGTTAATAGGACTGCCATCAGGTTGCACTTATGCACAGTTACAGAGATTGCTCTTTAGTTCTATGCAAATATGGTCATCATTGAACTATATGGTTCACATCCAGCCATTGTCTTTCCATTCAATTCAATGGGCAGAGATGGCAATTCCTTACCTTACCTACATACATATGCTTGTCACACTTCATACATACCTGCATATATCTGGAGAATCGTTTATCCAATATCAGATTCTGGCAAAATATAAGGTTCGTTCTATCCACCTGTCCATCTCTGTCTTAAACATTGCATAACTAATTCTATACTATTTTGTAATACTGTTTATATGTCATGGTCATCGACTATCATAATGCAATATTTATTAAATTGGCAAAACATGTTAACTAGCCGAAAATCCTGTTTTAAAATGTTATCAGAGACACAAAAAACACATGTAACACATTCTTGTCAAAGCTCTCTGCTATTTTGACCAAAGCTAATTACCAACATTCATTCTTGTCATAGTAACTTCGACCAAAATACAATTTATGGCTAGTGGGGCATTGACTAAAGATAAACCAATAAGGGTTCACTCATTTTACTCCTTGTGAACGGGAGGCACAATTCTGCTCATTTTAATAATGTTAGTGAAGTAAATACACAAATATGCAATTAGCTTTTTCTTTTGTTTGTTTCAGTGCGACTTACCAAGCTTTGAAAACAAGGCAGAAACATAAATCCCCTGCCATGGCTGTAAATTCAAAATTAGAGCTATCAGGATGATGAAAAAATGGATACCCACAACACAACCGTATGTAGAGAACAGTATACAAATAAGAAATAACAATGAATAGTGGTTGTAGCAGGGTAGTGTTCTTGTCAAGGCTGGCCAGTGGCAGGAAAGCAGACCCAGAAGCTGCAGTTATAGAGCGCTAAGCACGTATTTATTAAACAAAACAGAAAACAAAACAAGCCACAGGGGCCTAAAAAACAGTTTAAACAAAAGCATATCTAAAAAAAAAAAACAAAGCACTTTACCGTCAGGCTGGACATTCTCCTTGACGCACAGCACAGCACAGCACAGCACAGCACAGCACAGCACAGCACAGCACAGCACAGCACAGCACAGCACCAAGCTCCTCTACCAAACAAAGGATTTTGTTCTCCTTTTATAGCATGTGGCTGGGCTTAATTGCTTCTCAATTAAACAATTATGCCCCAGCCATATGATACACAAAGATCTGGCAAAGATGAGATTGTAATCCCATCCCTGCCAAACTTAAATAAAAAACACCCCCCGTACTATTTACTTCTGCCCTGCCATAGTGGTATATAAAATGGATGATTTACACAATGTTCTCAAATTACATGCAAAAATGTAAGTGTGACATACAGATAGACAGATGTAGGGACAGACAGACATACCCCAGAATCTAATACTCTCAGTCAAGTTTCATCACAATTTAATACATGGTTTTCCAGTACTGTATTACTTCAATTTGGTACCACGGCGTTTATTTTAAATTAATAAAAATGACTGCAGCCATTAAACGAGGGCAGCGATTATATGGGGATGGCCTTTATTAATAATACTATCCTTTATAAACGCTGCAGTATTTTATTACATGATTTAAGGCATTTTTGAAGCGGTGCTGTGAGAGGCTCCGATCTGCAGCACTGCACTCTTGTGTGTTTTTGGGGCTTGAATACAGTACATGTACTGACAGCCTGTTAGGTGGGAGTTGGGAGGTCAGGGGAGTACTGTACCAGCGAATCAGGAGTGTGTATTGGTTGCTATGGAGCGGGACAAATAAAGAAGAGAGAACGGTAATTGAGTGTGATGCAGTTGTTTTTCTTAACGAAAAATATTACTGTACCTCTGAATATCTTTTTGATTTCTGTTATACCTAAAATATATCCTACTCGGTTATTACTATTTTTTACTCACTGTAATTTACCTGCTTTTTTTAATATAAATTGTACATGACTGAGTAAAATTCCAATTGAATAAAAAACAAAACAACTAAACCCCCTACAAGAAGATATCTTCGGCCAGCTTTCAGATAGCACTTAGAGTGACCGGCAAAGGTCTAAGTTCCTCTGAGTTTAAGTTTTCACCATCCAAGCTGAGGATGCGGTAAACAGACAACCCTTCTATTATCCCCTGCTGTGTTGGCACTGAACTCTGCTGGGGAGAAAAAAGGGATGTGAAGGACTGCTGTGCTGTAAGTAGCTCATCTTGGGCTGTCTGTCAGGACTGTACCATAAAATAAAATGTGCTTATTAAGGTGTGTGAACATTAGTTTGTATTACATGCAGGATTGAGACTGCAGTCTGTTTGGGGGCACACATGTACATAGCCAGAGTTGCGCATTTCTTTATTTTTTGAGCAGGGGTAGAAAATAAATACCTTTATGTTTCTTTATTACGTTTATTCGAGGGTGGCGTCTATTAAAAAGCTGATTTCTGAGTGAGGCGTTAATTCAAGGGCGACATTAATTCAAAGTAATACAGTATATACAAAAATGTCAGCTTGTCATACAGTACACACATACAACCACCTCCACTACATGCCCACTGACATGTGATTCATCCTGTGCAGAGGATAACAGAGCTTGAAGGGTTTAAGGACTGCATACAGGTTTCACAAGGGAATGGAGTCAAAAGTTTGGAGTCAAGGTAAAGCAACTGCAGTTAAATTACTCAAATCCTATAATATGCTGGTGGAGATTAATCACCCATCTTGGCTTTAGCCCATGAAGAAATTAAATTAATTCATTTCTAGAAATGCAAACCACTACTGTATGTTAGCCTGATATTGCCCATTATTAACCATAAATAGATTATTGCCACCATTGTGTGTTGTAAATTAAGAATGACTGCCATGCTGGTCTGTGTGTGCCTGAACCATTGTCATGACACTTCAGACATGTAGGCCAGTGGTCTGTTGGCATTTCAAGCATCACTAGCTGCCTATGTTTCCCTGACAATCCGATTTAATGCCATCCTTTTCAGTTGTGATTGGAGGAAAGGGGTTACGTTCATAAATATCAGTTTTACATGAAAGTACTGTAATTACAAATGTTCTGCTACTTCAAGGGCAAAGAAGAATCGGCAAAACATTTGCATTCTTTTTTTATTGGTAAAGTTTTACAATGGCTCTGTCACGCTTTGGTAACAAATGCTGATTCTCATGCCTGGTGACTAACTGAGATCCCAATGCTTATTGACTTAACTTAGATCATCATGCCTAGTGACTAAAATAAACATTTGTCTAATAAATGCACTCAAGTGTGGATTTGTTTTAACAGTTGTTAGTTTAAAGAGTGTAAAAAGAAGGGTGGGCGTAATGAGGCAGCATGCAGTATGCTGTGCAAACAAGGGCCCTATATTTGGCATAATGGGCTGCAGCATAAGGGCCATAAAAAAGTGCATGTGTTAGTATTACGTTAATTATTATGGATGCCAAATGTTAGGCAGAATGTACAACCATTTAAAAGTTAAAAAATCTTAAGAGCTGATTGTGTTGTTGTAATTACACATAGGAACATTAAACGATATGGTCACCATAAATCCCGCCTGCTGAAAATGTTATTTTCTGTATTACCTTGACTACATGATGTGTTCATGCCACACATGTTCACAAATAACCAACGAGATTACAGTTTTAATGCCCATTCATTAAGATTGTGTGAAGAGGAAGCACCGCTAGGGGAAACTGCTGGTTATTAATTTGCAATGCATGGTCATCCTTTCACTATAGCTGAATGTAATCCCCAGCAAAAAATAAAAAAGATAATTGAATACTGGCAATTAGGAATGTGCGAACTGGATCATTAAATAAGCATCACAAGGGTTAAAGAGAGCTCTTTGAAATATGTATAAATAAAATTAGACCAGCATAAGTTAAATCCAGCCTTAACAAATGCTCTTCACTGGTAATGTTGCAACACTGCAATAGTAATACGATTGTTCTGTACTATGGGACCAAGGAAGTGGAAAGCATCTAAAATGTAATGAACCATTGGTTGAGTGGTACTACAGTGATAAAATTGACGTATTTTGACACACCAATTGTAACAAAAAGTAATAAATGAACCAATGCTCACAGTCATCTTGTAGTAACAGCTCACTAGTGTTGTTCAGTGGCTATAGCCAATGTTACTAAGAGTTAATGGTATAGTATTAGATAATTACATTGGGTTATTATTTGTGCTTCCACAATGCAAGTAAACCGCACTACATAACCGGTCTCCAGCACTGCACTAAAAAGTGGTTAAGTAAGTATCCACACTGTTAAATTTGTTTAGTTTAGCTTAGTTTTGTTTAGCAGGGCTTAAAGAATGCTCACATGTTATGTGTAGTTATTCTGCGTGACCACAGCAACCAAACTACCAATCACTTAAAATAACTTTCAGTATTCTTTCTGGATTGTGAACAGTTGCAGGAAATTCTGATCTATCTTAAGCATTCTTGCTTCCATCCCAGAATTAGCGTCTTCATTCATATCATTTGGGCAGAAGCACTGCACCTAATAAGTCACTGGATGCACCTATTCACACTCAAGTTCCCATGAGCTAAACTGGCTTCGACTGCAGTCTGCCTGACGTCACCTGCAGCAGCAAGCAGAGCGACTAGCTCTCTACACTCTGCTTCACTTTGCTTCTCTCCATGTATTGATTTGTGATGAACTTACCTAACACCATAAACCTTTTATTTATAATAATATTCATATTGCAGATTCATATATTTGTTTATTATAGACTGCTGAGGATCTTTCAGCCAATCAGAGCAGGAGTTTCGACTACTGTATGATGTGCCTTACTCTCAATGTTGGTATGGCTGAGGCAATTTAAAACAGTTAAATAAAATTTGGCCACATACCAAAATTCTTTTCATCAACCTTTTCTTTCTTTTGAATGAAAATGACAGTTGACAAAAAAACAAAAAACAAAAATTCAGAGTAAAAGGACAACATCTCTGTATGTGTAAAATTGGCATTTTGCATTCCCTACTACTCATGACAACATTTCCTGATACACAGACTTTACCTTTTAATGAAAATGTTTTAATTATTTACCAGTAAACACACAGCAATATATAGTCATGTTTATGAATACAGCCCCTTGTCCCCAACCTTCTATGTAAAAAGGGTGGGGAAAGCATGTTTGGCTGAAGCTATACAAAATATAAATGTACTGTACATATAAAACAAATACTGCAACAAATGATGTTCATGCCTTTGCAAAGCCTGGAAAATGTGAGATTGACTGGAGCTAGGCAACCTTTCACTCTTCCTCTGGCAATTTTAAATAGAGGAAATGTACAACAGCAGGTTCAGTGTCCACACAACATACAAATCTTCATGCCTTTGTAATGTGTTGGGTGGCCTAACTGTAGATTTTTTTTTTTATTATTTAAGCCAAAATAGCTTGGAAAAAAGTGATATGGTTATCAGATGAATCTTTCAGGACTGCAAATCTCCTGTTTCAGTCTCTGTTTAAGTTTAGTGACACTGATTTGTGAGCTTAATGCCTGATTACAGGATGTGTGACAGACAAATTCTATCAAAATTAAAGCACAATTAAACATTTCATCTTCCTAATTACTGGCTGTAGATTCGGCCTGATGACCATGTGCTGTAAGAAATCAGCAACCATTACACATTTTAATGGGACACAGCTGTCTTACAGCTCGGTAGTATTTGCACAGTGCACCAGAACTCTAATTTATGATAAAAGTGAAGAAAAAAAAATGTGCAGTCACTTCTGGGCCAGAGTAGATTTAGAATTAATATACTTTAATGAAGTTTGGATTCATAGTGGTCTTCTCTTTATATAATATTCATGTACTTGTTCTTAACACATTGTGTAATATCCTGTTTCAGTATACAATACAACCTCAAAACACATATAATAATAATAATAATAATAATAATAATAATAATAATAATAATAATAATAATAATAATAATAATAATGCCTTGTCAAACAGTTTTTAGTCTATTTTTTTTTTTTTTATTTGTTTAAAAATTGGCGCCAATGCTAAGTTTCTGGTATATTTCGGGAGCGAATTCCATACATATGAAGCCCAGTTCCTGAATATTCTGGGACAGAGCCCTGTGTAAACATGGAACAGAAATTTATGTTCTTTAGGAGTATAATTTGGACAATATTAAACAAACTAATGTAGTTATTAAGACAGTGTGGTCTGAACAACACATTCAACATTGCTCAGTGCAATTTATTTACAGTACTGTGAATCCAATGTCTTACCTCTGTTAGCTTTATTAATATTACTGCTGGTCCCCCTTTTATTGTGCAGAGATTCTTTTAATTGTTCACTTGTGTAACACCCCCCATAGATTATGCTTTCAGTTCCACAATAACAGAATGTAGTGTGACTACGCCAGATCAGTGTGAGAAAGCACAGAACAAATTATAGGATACCTTTAGGTTCTTTTTATTCAGAAAATAGATTAAATAACAGGAACAAGGTCGCCAAGAAAATCACCCAAACACATTTTAAAAGATGTTTATTTATTGTGAAAAAGCTAACATAGCAACACATTGGTTACAAGATACTTGATTAAGACAATCATTCCATTCACCTATAAATAGGTAGAGAGATTTTGAACGGTTCACATCAATGAGAATCATTTATTTTGTAAAGTGCAACAACGCTGCTACCCAGCGAATCGAGGGGGTGTACATTTTTGCAGAGAACAGTAACAGCAATAATAAAAAGAAAATACTGTGGTCTAAAAGTCTAAACACACACACTGTCTGTACAGTGGAGGGAACAGGCACACACTTTCTGTACAGGGGAGGGAACAGACACACACTGTCTGTACAGGGGAGGGAACGGACACACACTGTCTGTACAGGGGAGGGGAGAGAGAGAGAGAGAGAGAGAGAGAGAGAGAGAGAGAGAGAGAGAGAGAGAGAGAGAGAGAGAGAGAGAGAGAGAGAGAGAGAGAGAGAGAGAAACCGATAAATACAATTATAAAAATAATAACATACAAACTTAAAATAAATGTCAACAGGACCTTCTTGACCCTGTTACACTTGTTTTATTTTTTGTTTTAATTGAAGATTTTCAAAATGCAGCGCTATATGTAAACTGCTACATCCTGGTACCTTTACTGTAGGTAACATGTACCCTGTTTACACTACTTTCAAAATGGTTTTGAATGCATACATCCCAGTTTGCGCACTGATCTCTCCGGTGTGTGAGTTTATGCATCCAGTTCCCAAGCAGAAGACTGTGACACTGACACTGGAGTTGTGAGCTGACTAAGGGATGGCTGCGGTCACAAAAAGGGGGACTATAGTGGCAGAGCTTATTCTTGGGTAGGTCACATGATGTTTCACCAGTTAATGCTGGCAAGATCATGGCTTCTAATATGTCATGATTTGTAGATGTTCCAATGTTTAAGTTGACAGGATTTTAATGAATTTAAAGCAAGTATTTTATTCAAACAAAAGGAACAATGGATATTTGTCAGGATGTGCGTGGTGAAGTGCAGAAAAGGAATGTCCACACCAAGTTCAGACAAAAACCGTGCTTTATTATTTTTAAAAAAAGCTGTCGGTCAAAATATTAAAGTCACCCCTGCTACCAACAATGGTATCAGGGACGGAAAAAGGCACCAGTCTCCAAACCAAAAATACAACAATTAATCCAGCACAGCGGTGCCACCTGGATCCCTCCATGCATGAAAAGCTGTGCTCTCAACACCAGGTTATGGTGTGCTGCTGTCCTGGAATACTCGGGGATAAAATGGCAGCAATAGCTGGGCAATTCCAGTAGTGACCTCACCTGAGACTTGGTCTTCAGGATCACCACCTCTACCAAAGCCTGGACTTTGGAAGCGACTGGCTTTAGTCTGCCATTATCCATAATATAGCCAAGATATTGGGTCTCATGTTAGCCAAATGCACATTTCCCCAGTTTAGCTGCCCAGACCCGCTTCCCTCAGAGACTGTAGGACGGCTGAGAATCTAAAAATATACTCTCCCCAGGTAGAGCTAAAAATCACCACATCATCAATATATATATGCTGTGGCATATTTCTGATGGGGATATAGCACCTGGTCCATCAGTCTCTGGAAGGTTGCTAGGGCTCCATGCAGCCCGAAGGGCATGGTCTGGAAATGGAACAGACCATCTGGGGTAGAGAAAACAGTTTTCTCTTGAGAACGTTGAGTCAGTGGAATCTGCCAATATCCCTTTGTCAGATCCAGAGTTGAAATAAACCGCGCCTTCCCAGTCTGTCTAGGAGCTCGTCCAACCGAGACTTGGGATATGCATTGAACTTGGAGATCACATTCACCTTACAAAAATCCACACAGATCCGAGAGGAACTGTCCTTCTTGGGCATCAGTACAATAGGGCTGCACAACAAGGCTGTCTACTTCCTGGTCTGATGTCACCACAAAGCCTATGGGTGACAGAGAGTCAACATTTAGCTGACACGTTAAATCTGGGAATCTAACAAATAAATATGTGAAAAAATACATGGAACTTAAATTGTCATTTTAGACTTGGCATCCAACATTTAGCTAACAGATACATCCGAAATATATGATCTTTCAGCATTTTAAAGTAAGTTAAATCTTTGTTGTTATCAATTAAATAAAAAAAATGAATCTGGATGAATGAATCTAGTTTTAGTTAAATCTGATGCTCACATGCAAATGAATCCCTGCCCATTTAAGTGTTTGATGTAGGCATTTCTGCATAGAGAAGGTGAGCAGCTGGGGAAGCGCTGCCAATTGGATGGCTTTTCATTCCATTTTGCGGGATAGAATGATGGTAGGCGGGTTGTCTACTTTTGGGTGGTTTTAGCAAAATTCTGTGGATTTTCTATTTTTTATTTTACATAAAACTGCGTTTTTGTCATGAAGGATCTCTACTATGATTGATACAACAACACATCGAATCAGAATCAGACACAGACAGAAAACATCCCCTTCCCCTACTTAAATGGGCAGGGATTTGCAAATTATTGGAAGCCAGATTTTCTTTTTCCGATTTCATCACTAACAACAAAACTTACTTTCAAATGCTAAATGTTGTAAAACTAAAGACGGAAGCATTTTTTTCCAGATTTAATTGTCATATTGACTTTAAATGTTGAATTCAATGTTGGGATCATGACTGCTTGCATGGGTATGGTGAAGTAGTGTTTATGGACTATTTGGCCGCTGCTCCCACCTGTTTAAGGGGAGAAGAAGAAGCCACACCCTCTGAAAGAGGAACTGATCTGATGATGCCAGGTAAGCAGTATGGCCACGTCCTTCCCATCTCAACAAGGATATTGCTGCTCTAGAAAGATTGCAAAGAAGAGCGACTGTCATATGTAGACAGACTTAAAGAGTTGAATCTATTCAGTCTTGAACAAAGAAGACCACACAACGATCTGATTCAAGCATTGAAAATTCTAAAACGTATTGACAATGTCAACCCAAGGGACTTTTTCGACCTGAAAAAAGAAACAAGGACCAGGGGTCACAAATGGAGATTAGATAAAGGGGCATTGAGAACAGAAAATAGGAGGCACTTTTTTACACAGAGAATTGTGGGAGTCTGGAACCAACTCCCCTGTAATGTTATTGAAGTTGACACCCTGGGATCCTTCAAGAAGCTCCTTGATGAGATTCTGGGATCAATAAGTTGCTAACAACCAAACAAGCAAGATGGGCCGAATGGCCTCCTCTTGTTTGTAAACGTTCTTATGTTCTTAACACTAGAACTACCGGGTGTACATACATCCCTAGAACTACCGCAGCAGTCTTTTTTACTTTCTATTAAAATGCATATAAAACTACTGCAGCGTTGCACGGTCAAAGTCAAAAAAGCACAGATGTCTAGCTGCCAAATCAGTGGAGAAAAAAGCATTTAAAAAACGTGATGCACCATCAAATCCATAGTTTAGGTAGTTTCTAAATTTACCTTCAAGTTCTGGGGGGTGGGGGGGGTGGGGGTGGATCCTAATGTTTACAACTGGATTCCGAATGCTCAGGTGAGTTTATCTGTGATTTATTTATCATATGAGGAAGTGATCTAATGAGGCAATTATTCAATAATCCTAAATGGGTGAGCAATCATTCAATAATCCCTCCCCCTGAATTTTACATAAGCTTTTAATTCAATGTCTGGATCATGGCTGCTTGTATGAGTATGGTGATGTAGTGATTATCCTGTTAAGGATAGAAGAAGTCACCACCCTCTGAAAGAGAAACTGATCTGACGATGCCGGTCAGCAGGGTGGACTGTGACGAAGCTACGCCCTTCCCCCAAAATCCAAAGACTGAGTGGATCTGCCAACTCCACTTAAGTGCAGGAATAAAAATAAATAAATAAAATATACCCAACCCCACCCAAAGTCTGTTGGCTCACGGCTAGATGGGCAACAGTCTGGAACAGTTCTAATATATCGTTCTATGGCCTTGGAGACCCCTGCCAAGGTGTCTGATCATGTGATGGGAAAGTCCAGCTTTGGCTGCTGAAGTTGCTTCACCAATCCTGAAAGAATGGCTTGAAAAAATTGTGGGAGAGAAACTTACACAAAGTAATAGCATGTATGGGTGGACTGAAAACCATGATCGAGTTACTGGTTTATTTGTTTCTATTGCAAACAAAGGATCTTGGGGAGCATTATTGAAAGTCCGGGCTAAGGTTTACTTGTAGATGGAGTTGTAGGGGCAAAAGGTTGAAGGAATCTTATGGTCATGAATATGGACTCCTTGTTTAAGACGGTCCACTTTGGAATGACGGAGATGGAGAAGATAGTAAGTCTCTGTCATGTAGAGGTCATTGATCATAGATTTATTGCTGGATTGAAAGAAGAATAGCATGTGAAATCTCCAATTTGTAAAAACCCCCAAATTGCCATCATGCATAAAGTTTCCATGAGGAGATCAATATGTGGGAAACTTAGCGTAGACAATTTGTTGAAAGTTATTGGTAGACGAGCTGATGATGTCCAAAAATTCTATGGAAGTAGAGGGTCCTAGAGTTTTCTTTTCTGATAAGAGAACACCAAGTGTTTTAAAGAAACAACTTCAGAGTTGTTGCTTGTTGTTCTGTAGGTGAAGATGGAAAATCATCAGAAGGAAATTGTCCAATAGATGTACTAAAAATAGATATTGTAGTTGTTTAATAGAATCGAGCAAAGGGCTTCTGAAAGTGTGTTGAACAGGAAGGGGCTACTTTTACACCCGAAAGTAAGTCGCACAGAAAAAAAATGGAAATTCTATTTCCATGAAACTCCAAACAAGGGGTGGATAGGCATCACTTTAAATGCATCCATTATATTGGCCTTTGAAAGCCAGGCCCCCCTTGCCAGCTTCTTTAATGAGCTTGATTGCTTGATCGATTGTTGCGTACTGTAAAGAATATTGTTCCGATGGGATGAAGCTGTTTCTACTTCGCTATGCAGAATGTCTGTAAGGAGCAGATAGATTGATGATAGGTCTCTGTTTTCCAGTATTTGCGTGTGGCCACACCAATGGGGCTTATATGGTACACTGGAAAAGGAGGAATTTTAAAAGGACTAATCATGCTTGTGGCAGTATGTATTGCAGATCAAGGGCAAAACACGGTGGGATGGTGTGACGGAGTTTCCCACCCCTGTGTATATATATATATGTGCGCTGTTGTTATTTATTATTATTATTATTATTTATTATTATTATTATTATTATTATTAGTAGTAGTAGTATATTATTATTATTATTATTATTATTATTATTATTATTATTATTTATTATTTTCTGTATTATATATGACAGTGAATAGCCATGCTATTTTGTTATTGCAATCATTTGTTATTGTTTTTAGTTAGAAATACCGTGTGAGAATGTGTGACTGTTGGCTAGTAATTACTGAATTGGCTGCCAGTCACGCATCATTATTAAACCCTGTGGAGAATGTGACTGAGGGATAATATAATAATTGATAGTTAGTTAGTCCCTCGGTCACAAATAGCATGACGCCTGCAAAATTACAATTCATTTGTGATACTCATTTTCAATATTTATAAATTATAACTGAAAGTATACATTTCAAAACTTTTAAGTAGGATTTTGTTAGCATTTATATATTAAGCAAAATCTGGGGAAAAAAAAAATATATATATATTTGTTAGTTAAATTTAGGAAAAATTATGTTATTTAAGTTAAATCTGGAAAAAAAACAAAAAAAAAACACCTGGTAAAATATTTGTGCTTTTTTGACACACACATACCCTGCTAATAAAATAGATTTCAACAAGAGATTACAACAGAAGAGATCAAAACACTGACAACCTCCATATATCATAAAAAAAAAAAAAACTTTCCACCAGCTTGCCTTTACATTGAATTAAAGAAAATACACGGGCAAAGCATAGCAATATGTGACATAGAAAAACATAAAAAACAAGACCTTGTCTTCTAACAGGATATTTGTTACTTATGTATGGAGGCATTGGTGGGCACAATACATTGCAAGAAACGTCCAGAGCAGAATGGCTATAAACAACCATTGTTAAATAATACTGTAGAACTATACAAATACATACATTTATCTTTTATAAAATTCTCTAAACAGACTGCTTGGTAATGTGAAAAATAGAATATAATGTACATGTGTTCATTTCATTTACACACTCACCCAGACTCTTGTTTTAATGTTGTTGTTTTGTTTTTGTTTTGTTTTTTTATTTACAAACAACAGCGTTCTCAAACATAATGTTTATTTATAAATAAATAAAAAGTTTTTCTTGGCCCTTTTCAGTTTGATCAAATGCATTCTTTTTTTTGAACTCGTGTTACTTAAGAGGGGTTTGTTAATTTTTTAAATTTTTGATAAGAGGTTATTTGATTAGAGGTTCTGTGAAATGCCAGTTCCTTTTTTCTAGGTTTACAAAGATTATTTTCAACACATAAGGACCATTTATTTATTTAATTTTTAATAAGTTTACTCTCACATTTTTTTCATTGATATTATTCGGAAAACTGTATTTTGAGAAAGTCCCTGGATGTTTTTTTATATAAAATCACGATTGTAAACCAAGGCTAAATAAGAATAGAGCATCTTTGTTTTGTTGTCAGCTGTCTCGCTTGAAAATACAGAGGAGAATCTTGGATGCATGGTGATGTCACTTACATGGTGCAAGTACCTCATAGGGCTGGAAAGCTATGGTTTATACTAAGCTAATCAAGCATTTCCTCCTTTCTCTTGCCAGAGAATTAGCTTGGGAAATTCACCAACATCTCACAACAGCTTGGGAACAGATTGTTGGAAAAGGGTAAAAAGCCTCAAAATCTAAGCTAAAGACACCCTGAAACAAAATGCAAGTAAAAGACCCCCCTGTTGCCACCTTCATTTCCATTGATATTCCTCATTGTGGTTGACCACCACTTTACATTTTGAAGGAGATAATTTGCTTTGGTCTCAATATCACGCCACAATGCAGCACCCCCATAAAGAAGCCTTAGATATCTTTGAAGGAGGGGAGAGTTCCTACTGCTGTACTTTCACAGTCAAATAGAAAAACACAGGCAATGCCGGTTAACTCCTCTGCTATTTCTAAGCCTCTTGATGTGTTTTCTGGCTTTCTCCAAGAGTAGCAGTCCAAATGCAGTATGTGAGGGGGTTGTCGCAATCATTTTTTTTAGAGAGGAGAGCATACACATCAGAAACCTTAGTGTCTGAAACCATAGCTCTCGACTGCCTTTATATAAGCCCCCAGTGATTTGAATGTAAGTCGGCGCCGCTTTATCGGGACGTCTCAGGAGAAGAAAAAATATCCAGAATAAGCGGCTTCCCAATGAAACGAGAAGCAGTTGAGACGACCTTAGTCACACTTTTTTTTGTTTCTTAAGGAAAAGAAAAATAATTTAATCACATTATGATTAAATGTTAAATACATAATTTAAAATACGAGCCAATGTTTTTTTTTTATTCCTAAACAAAATTATTCACTGTTTTTATATTTCTACATGAAATGAAAAATAATGAAATTCCATCTTATCATAAGCCGAGGCACCTGCGATATTGACATGCCAACTTACTTTGCAGCAGCAGCCTGAGAAACCACGGGAGACTACTACTACTGACCTGTCTTGCTCTGAAAAGCAATCTCCATTCATCATTTGAAAATACTGTATCCCAATTAAACAAAGTGACATTCCAATTAAACAACATAAAAAGCACTGGGAAGAACCATCTCCCAGAGTTGTATCCCATTTAAGCAGAAATCCCAATTACCAGAATCCCGATTAGGCAGCATGATTGATCACTATCAACCCATCTTCATTAATTAATTAATTAACTCTTACTTATGCTACTTTCAATAGCTTACAGTTCTACTCCTGTCTTCAGCATCAGGACCACACCAACTTTTCAATCAATTGCTAATACAGAGGTTAGTTTCAAAATACAGTCAAACCCATCTTATCTTTGCTGCATCTTAAAGATGTTCAGCAATCCCTGTTAACACCCACGTCCCTTTAAACAAACTTCCAAAGGTTTCTAGTGCATTAGCCTACATTTTTTGCAAATGGGTCACTCCAGACACAACAGAAGTTGCAGTGGGTATAACAATGAACAACGGTATCATCCAAGTGGCGAAATAATTTGTTGGAAAAGTCTGTTATTTGTAAGGAATTTGCTTAATAATATTATATTATATGTACTCCTAAATTAGGGAAACAGCATTGCGCGTTGTCTACTATACAAGTTTACAAAGAGATTGAGATATATTTCATTTTCATATAGCATTATTTTTTACAGTATGCAATGCTAATAATTTGGCCTGTCCTTGACTTGCATGGAACTTGATCAATTAAACACCAGTATGAGCCTTTAACCCAGATTCTTACAGGTACAGCTGACTGCCTTGTCACCCCTCTGATAACTGTTCCGCTAAAGCCACTCACTGACGTGTATTCATCTCAGGAGTTTAGTTTATTGTACAGCCAATCAATCCCTCTAAACAGGATTTAAATCTAGTTCAGTAATTAATACAAGTACCTTCTGGACTCTTGGTTTGCTATGAGAGTACTGCTTCTTTTCATATAAAATGACAATTTGCCTCTTCTTGTTGCACCAACTCCTTAGGTATGAGTCCTGATAAAGAGCAAATACTGTACTATTTCCCCCTTTACTAAAACACTTAATTTAATTTACATTAAGATTTCAGAGCGAGGTGAATTACAGGTTTGTGGGCTGAGGTAAACTTGATATTTAGATATCTGATTGACAAGCTATCCAAAATCTGTGCAATTCCTTGGGATTACATGAATTTAGCTTTATATATATATATATATAAAATCTTTTTTTTTTTAAACAAACAGTGGTCATTAAAGTTTTGAATTGTTATTGAAATAATTAATGAATTGGCACTAATGTGTGTGTGTACAGCCTATGCAGCGATGCATAACATAGTCAAAGAACAATGTACAGCAAGCAGATGATAACACCGTGTAACAATTTTTTTTTTCTTTTTTTGTTCCTGGGTAGTAAGTGTTACATGTATTTATACTAAAGTAATACAAAAATGACTACAAAAGATTTAGAAGTAAGAAGTTTTTCGAGATTTACGAAAAAACACAAAAAATTGTGTTACATAGTGTAATGCTGACTTTTATGAAGAGAAAAGCAATGGCAGATGCATTATTTCATGGCAGCAGATAGGTACCCTGTTTTTAACAGATTGTATTTCCTTTTCTTTAATGTATTTATTTCTCTGAATTTAACTCCTGACAAAGTCAACCTTGTATTCTACTGAGAAAATACTGTTGAGGCACTACATAGCATAAATGAATAGGCCGGTCAGACTTATGGCTGTTTATAGAGCTGGTCAGTCTGTGTGCTAGTGCAGTTTTTCTGTTACAATGAGATGTAATGGATTTTCCACGTGCCATAAGCACAGTTGTGACCACAGGCTCACTTGTGTCATTTTGCACACAGTAATGAAGCCTGACGAGTGGTCTCATGCTTGCAGATAGCCGGCTGTTGTCCTAAAAATGCAATCCATTGCCTCAGGACAAGGAATCAGGAACAGCAAAGGACAACGACATACACAGGGCTCCCCACTGCTTATTTCCCTTTGAATCCAAAAGAACAACCTTTAACCTCCTTAAAAGCAGTATGGTCAAAAAAAGACTTGCAAAAAAAGTAAACTAAATAAAAAATATATCTGAATAGAAAACACATATGTGTTCCTTTTACTTCAAATTACTTTTACTTTTAATCAAATAACAGAATATGGTTAATCATTTTAAGTCTTGTAAGTAGACTTATATCCCATAAACTTATTATCCCATAAAGTAGTTACAACCACTTTAAAACTAATTTTCTTACTTTGTATATGTGTAAGAAACATATATATATCTATATATATATATATATATATATATATATATATATATAATATATATATATATATATATACTACTTTCTTTAGTAGGTTCTATGGCTCATTAAAGCAGGATAATTCAATGGATGCCTTGTCCCTGTTACAGGAACTGATGATTAAAGCCTTGTTTGAGAATTAGCCATAGGGAAATATATAATGATTGATGATTATTTAAAGGCTGGTTGAAGTAATGTCTAATAAAATCTATATGACTCAGACGCACACTATGGTCTTCTTAGGGCTCTGATTCTAAAAATGGGGACCCTTATGTGCTGATCCTGCTTATCCACCTGTCTCTCACGCTCCATATGATGAACATGATAACTCCCTTACAGACTTTCCAGGTTGCATTTGGCTACAATCCAGTGATTATGAGGACACTCCATAAGTGAGTTTCTAAACTAGGTCTACGATTTTATACATGCCCTGCCAGCCTGCCGCAGAGTACAGTTTAAATATCCAGTCACCCCGGCTAACCTCAGTCAATGAACCTACACCTCAGCTGCACCATAACCAGGAACTATTTCTCTGCAGTGAGGATGTCTATTTTCACATTCTCTTTGATACCAATACTTTCCCGAACCGTATAACAAAGTTCACCACCTTGTACCAACCAGAAAACCCACTAGCATCGTTTCCCATGTTGTTCCATTGAAGAGGGTGAATTTAAATATACTTTGCAGTACAGCTGCTGCTGCTGCTATGAGGCCTCAGTATGAACTGGGACCTGTGAGCATGCTCATCTGCATAGATTGAAATACAAATCCATTGAGAAACTGTGTTTGCTTGAGGGCTTACTTCATGCTGATGATAGCTTTAAGCTACTTATTATGATGGTACAGATTGTTTACAGATGCGCACCAAAGGCAATGTCAGAATCTGGAATGAATGGTGTTTACTACAGATATTTATGAAACACAAATGACCATTACTTACAACAAGTGTCTTGAAGACTATAGCTCGACTCTGGGTGACTAGATGGATAATAACAATGAACGCATTTGGAAAAATCTATTTGGTATAGATTCTTCTTTTTGTATTAACCTGTCTGTGCTCCACACTCAGACAAATTAACCCAAGTCTAAGGTGCACTGTATGGGACATGTTGCTGTTTTCAGATGCCTAACCTGTGGACACAATGTGCAGAAATGCAACACGGAGCAAGGAGCAGCATGTTTTAATGGTGTTCATCTTAAAAGCACAGGTGGTTCAAGAAGCCTGAGGCCTATGTGAAGCAGAGGCTTTGCTGTGTTAGTCTGCATAATATGTATTTCAAATTTAGTTGAACACAGAAGTGGAAAAATCTACATATAGAAAATGAACATATTGTGAAATTAGACAGAGACAAATAGGAAGATGCATAAATAGACAAAGAAAAAAAAATCACTAAATATGCTTGCCATAAACCCAGTTCTTGCCATAACTCCCTTCCAAATAAATTTAATACATTCATATTAAAACATCGACAAACTGTGCTTGCCAAACTATCTGTTTTCACCTTTTTCTATTTAGCCAGACATTACGTTAAATCATACTTGCTCGAGCAAATGCTTTTTTAATTAATTTTTTTTTTTTTTTTTTATGGTAATGCATTACCAAGGTGATTGTTAACATTTTGTGTGTCTGCCGTTCTTCAGCTCACTAGATTATTGTTTATTTTGTAATAATCTTCCGAGGTAGAGCGATGACAGCTGAATAAGTCTGTATTTGCTGAAGAACAGCATGGTGATAGAGAGGAGCTGAGATCCTGAGGGAGATCTAATGGTTCCACTCCTTCCTGCACAGAGATAAAGACTCATAATAAGCGTGTATGTTCACCATCTGGCTCTGTGCATGCGGTCCTTATGGAGGCGAAAGCAGCACAATCTGTAAACGATCAGGAGCCATAGCGCTCTCTCCAGAGAATCCGCCATGCAATCAAGGTGACAGATGGCATGGCCACTGCTGCGGCCTCATGGAGAAGATCAAAATCACCTTCAATAAACTCTGACTGGAATGGGCACAAGCCCCTCAAAAAGTCAGTTTGTCAGTCAAACTGTGACAGCATGCTGCATTGGGGAAACATAGCAGCCAGCTCTGTTTTCAATATTTTCCATCTGACTGAGCATGAACTGTGATCTTTCTCCAGTTGTCCTTTCTGTTCATGTTGTTGCAATCGAGCAAATTGCCAGATTCATCACATTATTGGATAAAATTGGGAACATGATGCTGTTAATATAGGGTACAAACAGCTGGTGGTTTCTGGGACACCCAAGTGGATTTTGGAGGACCCATGAATTCTTCCAGGTGCAGAAATAGTGTTTTGTTTTCATTGGTTTTGTTGCTCTGTTATAATAATTTATTCTAACCTGTTTGTTTATGTGGTTTAAAAAAAAAAAAGCAACTTTTTTGTCATTTGTCCAGGTACTGTAATATGGATGTGTTGGTATCTTGGCTGCAATACCATAGCCTTCGAGTTGAGGTTGTTCAGATTGAAATGCTAACCCGGCTGGAAGAATTACATTGGATCTTTTTTGCCAGTGGCCTTTTTTTTGGTAGATGCATTTTATGTTTATAAAGAAATAATAATAAAACAGACAAACCCGATTTTACAGGTTTCACAAATATTGGGGGGAAATTAACAGGTTGATTCTTAAAGCTTTATGCATTTTAGTTTCTTTGAAATATCATTACCGGTATACAGTGCGTGCGTGCGTGCGTGCGTGCGTGCGTGTGTGTGTGTGTGTGTGTGTGTGTGTGTTGTGTATTTTACGGCAAAAGTCAGAATAATCCACCATTACCAAGCAAAACAGTAAATGTCTGAAATAAACATATTAGAGCTATATTTCTGACATTTACAGGTAAATCTCTAAAATAATCAAGTGGCTTTGGCTAATGTCGAATGTCTTTACAAAATAGACATGATAACGCTTTACTTCGGACATTTACCGGTAAATCTCAAGAATAACCAAGTGCTAATTACCGAATGTCTCGCTTTTGTGCATTGTAAGGCTTCAGGAGTCCTGTGTAACTTCAAGTGCCGCAAGTGCCTCCCATCAAGGCTGAATTAACACATATGCAAACTAGGCAGCCATGGGGGTTTGTCCCAAAATCAGACAGTCTGAGCTGGAACACTCTCAGTGCGGTGACGCAAGTGAATTCCAGTTTCAATCGGTTTGATTTTGCTTGAATACAGCAAACGATGTCTCTTTCTGGGGCAGCAAAGCATAAACACAAGAAATGGGGAGAAGAAAAATGCAAACAGCAAAGACGGGCATCAGAACATGTTTTACAATTGGTGCTGAAAGCCACGTACCGCTGAAGACCTTCCCCCACACCCTGTAGAAAGAGAATCTTCTTTAACAAACCGTGTCAAAAACCACCTCTGATCAACAGTAAAGCAAGGAAAGCTCACTGCCTTTGCTGTGTTGGCGATTGAGAAAGTAAAGCAAGCCACATTAAAACTGCATTTGACTTAAGGTTGCCAACCATCCATACTGGCCAGTCAGCAAAAAAAAGTCACATTTTAACACTACAATGTAAATAAAAAATAATGTCTGTGATTTTGGATCGAAATAAAGGATGGTATATTTTTGTATTGCTTTACAGCTTTCCAATCAGCTTGAATGACATATACCTGCACCTTATGTGATGGCAGTGAAAAGTATCAAAAGAAGAATGCCAATTAACAATACTGTGCTGAAATTAATATACACGCTCTTCAACCAAGTTGCCAAAGCACAGTGAGCTCGGGAGACATCGTCCATCTTGCAATGCCTTTTTGCTCTTGGAAATATGCTGGATAGCCTGGATGGAATTTATGCAGTAACAAGTGACTGACTTGATGGACAAGTTTGCTATTAATATGATGGCTTTGCCACGCAGTACTGCAGAATTAGAACAATTAAGTAATTAATTGATGTAAGTAATCAATTGTCTACTGTTATTACTTACATTGTCTAATAATAATAATAATCTTATATTTTTTCATATTATTTGCATTGTGTTCTTATACACTGAACAAAAACATAAACACAACATGCAACAATTTCAAAGATGTAACTGAGTTACGGTTCATATAAGGAAATCAGTCAATTGAAATAAATTCATTAGGCCCTAATCTATGGATTTCACATGACTGGGAATACAGATATGCATCTGTTGGTCACAGATACCTTAAAAAAAAAGGTAGGGGCATGTATCAGAAAACCAATCAGTATCTGGTGTGACGACCATTTGCCTCATGCAGCGAGACACATCTCCTTCGTATAGAGTTGTATAATGTTGTCCCACTCCTCTTCAATGGCTGTGCAAAGTTGCTGGATATTGGCGGGAACTGGAACACGCTGTCATACACATCGATCCAGAGCATCCCAAACATGCTCTTGGGTGACATGTCTGGTGAGTATGCAGGCCATGGAAGAACTGGGACATTTTCAGCATCTAGGAATTGTGTACAGATCCTTGTGACATGGGGCTGTGCATTATCATGCTGAAACATGAGGTGACGGTGGCGGATGAATGGCACGACAATGGGCTCAGGATCTCGTCACGGTATCTCTGTGCATTCAAATTGTCATCGATAAAACGCAACTGTGTTCGTTGTCCGTAGTTTATGCCTGCCATACCATTAACCCACCGCCACCATGGGGCACTCTGTTCACAACGTTGACATCATCAAACCGCTCGCCTCACGACACCATACACGCTGTCTGCCATCTGCCCGGTACAGTTGAAACTTCTCCAGTGTGCCAGTGTCCATTGAAGGTGAGCATTTGCCCACTGAAGTCGGTTATGACGCCGAACTGCAGTCAGTTCAAGTGAGGACAATGAGCACGCAGATGAGCTTCCCTGAAACGGTTTCTGACAGTTTGTGCAGAAATTCTTTGGTTGTGCAAACCCACAGTTTCATCAGCTGTCCGAGTGACTGGTCTCAGACGATCCTACAGGTGAAGAAGCCAGATGTGGAGGTCCTGGGCTGGCGTGGTTACATGTGGTCTGCGGTTGTGAGGCTGATTGGACAAACTGCCAAATTCTCTAAAACGACATTGGAGGCGGCTTATGGTAGAGAAATGAACATTCAATTCTCAGGCAACAGCTCTGGTGGACATTCCTGCAGTCAGCATGCCAATTGCACACTCCCTCAAAACTTGAGACATCTGTGACATTGTGTTGTGTGACAAAACTGCACATTTTAGAGTGGCCTTTTATTGTCCTCAGCACAAGGCGCACCTGTGTAATGATCATGCTGTTTAATCAGCTTCTTGATATGCCACACCTGTCAGGTGGATCGATTATCTTGGCAAAGGAAAAATGCTCACTAACAGGGATGTAAACAAATTTGTGCACAAAATTTGAGAGAAATAAGCTTTTTGTGCATATGGAAAATTTCTGGGATCTTTTATTTCAGCTCATGAAACACGGGACCAACACTTTACATGTTGCGTTTAGATTTTTGTTCCGTGTATTTATTTGTTTTAACTATGGCCATTGTTTAGGTTTTTATCAGGGACAGTGCTCAATCACACGCATGAACAAGTAGTAATAAAGAAATATACTACGCTGGACGCTGACGCTTTGAAGCAACATGCTCAGTGTGAAAAGAAGAAGTAAAGACGTAAATAAGACCTAAAGAAATGTAAGTACACAAAACTAGCCTATTTTATAATGTATTTTATTGTTTCTGTTTTTTTTATTTTAATGATGTCAGTAAAAAAAAGGCCACTGTAAATCTACATGTCAGTAAAAGGTTGACAAGCCTAATTTGACTACACGACAATGTATAGTATGTTTGTTTTTGAAGTATAAAAGTATTTTTTTAATTGGATAGCAATCAACATATGGTGTTCTTGTCCATATTTGAACTGTTATATTTATATTCAGTAAATCGGGAAAGGTGATTATCAAGCTCCGCAATGGGATTTGACGTATTCTTCAGGTTTTTGTGAATTTATTTAGAAATGTATTTAGCATACCGTCTTCAATTAAACTGTATCTGTCAGATTCGGAAAGTTGTTCAGTTCAGAGCAGTGTAATTAATAACTAGAATGCGGCATAATTGACTTTTTCTGATCAAAATCATGTATAATAACTTAAAAACAGAATGTACACATATTGCAAATTTGTGGATTGTGAGTTAAGTTAATATATAATTTCATAAAATGTCAAATTATATATATATATTTATATATATATATATATATAATGCCTGTTGTTCTCTCTACTGGACCTTGCAGCCATCAATTCCTTCGTTTTGAACAAGGGAGGAGAGATTTCATCTTGAAGCTAGCCACAGTGCTTCAGCAGAAGTATTTCGATCAGAAAACTGCAAAGCTGCAGGCTGCAGCAGCTCAACTATATAGATACACTCACAGTTGTAATCAAAAGTTTTTTGCATACTTCAAACGGGATTCAAGGTGGGCTTTCTTGAATAATGGCTTCCTTCTTGCCACCCTACCATATTGGCCAGATTTGTGGAGTGCTTGGCATATTGTTGTCACATGCACACTTTGATCAGTCTTGGCCATACAAGTCTGTAGCTCTTGCAAAGTAGCCTCTCTGATCAGTCTCCTTCTTGCTAGGTCATCCAGTTTGGAGGAACGGCCTGATCTAGGCAGGGTCTTGGTGGTGCCATACACCTTCCACTTCTTAATAATCGTCTTGACCGTGCTCCAATGGATATTCAAGGCCTTTAATATTTTTTATACCCATCCCCTGATCTGTGCCTTTCAACAACTTTGTCCTGGAGTTCTTTTGAAAGTGCCTTGGTGGTCATGGTTTATCCTGAAATCATGTGAGTCACTACAATTTAACACAGGTGGAGACCAGTTAACTTGCTGTGTGATTTTGAAAGCAATTGGTTACACCAGAGCTATTAGGAGCCATTTAGGATTGCTATTTCAAGGGGGTGGACACTTATCCAACCAAGCTATTTCAGTTTTTATTTTTAATTAATTTTCTACAAATTTCTAGAATATTTTTTTCTGTTGGAATTTGTGGGGTAGGATGTGTAGATAAATGAGAAAAATAAAAACAATTTTAATGCATTTTAATTCCGGGCTATAAGGCAACAAAGGTGAACATTTCGAAAGGGGGTGTAGACTTTCTATAGGCACTGTATATCATGTATTTGTTGTTATTGAAATAGGAAGGTAGTGGCCAAGAAATGTTGGTTTGACTAGGGCCCCATGATGGGTTAATCCGGCCCTGTCTACCATGCTGCAATAAGTAATAACCAAAGTGTTATTTTCTTTTGAAAAAACAAAGGGCCTAAATTATTTAATTTGTGATTAACAGAATGTTATTTTTTATTAAACTGCTATGCAATATCCTTCAAAACCTTTGTGAATTGTTTCATATGCAAATTTACCAGTTTTGGTGTGTTATTGCATTATGTCCCTACCAACAAGTTAATGATGGAATTATTGATTTGTATTATTTTGCAATATATTTATTTTATGTATAACAGTTTACAGTGGAGTGTGCCAGGGTATTAAAAAGCTATGTTAGGCACATATAAAAGGAATATGTCATCTTTTTTTTTTTTTTTTTTTTAATCTGTTGTAATATCAAAGTGTTATGTGTGTTATGCAATATTCTGTATTAGTGTTGTGCTGTGTACTACAACCCACAGAACATGGGTAGGAGCCTAAATCTTCCAGTCCAGTCCTTTTTTCTAACCAGTGCTGAAGATAATTAAGGACCTGCTCAGACAATCACAGTATTGCAATGTAATGGGGTGGAAGTATTGTGCACAGCACTAATATTCTTCTCACCTCACTGACTCACAATTGGCCTCGAGGAATTGTTTCAGAAGCAATTTATGCAGAAATTCAGAGTTGGGTGGTGTAACAGGGGAGATCTACAAAAGAACGCCTGCATGTCATGGTAGGTTCAATTATAAAAATGTTACCACTGGTAGCATTCTACCACAGACTTCTATTAAGGCTGCCCTTTTGCTGCTTAAGCCCCCTTGCACAGAACGACTGTCATAGTGAAAACCTTAATTTCCCACCTATTTCAAAATATATTATAATCACCTTGATTGCTGCAGCTGATTTGGAATGAATAATTGGTTATGCTGATGTCGATATAGTTTCCCTGTTATTCCTTCTAAATTCTTAAAAAGGAATCACTGACTTTAAAATAATAACCAATATTTTTTCAGTGCCTCATGTAAACACATGCAATTGTTTTGTCTTGCCCCCTCTTTGTGTCATTCACACATTTTAGCACATGCCTTCAGGATTAGAAACATGAGTTTTTTTGATATTTTATTTTTGTAACTCTGTGAATTAGATGACACATCCTCTTATCAGGAACCCCCTGACAAGAGAGGTTACTCCTCAAGGGTTCTTTCTGGGTTTTTTTTTTTTTTTTTTTTTTTTTTTTTTTGCATTTTAATACCTGTTAGAAAATTGGGCTAAGGGCTTAACAAATAAATATGTTCAGTAGCTTGACAGCCTTCATAATTCCAGTATTCTGCAGTCCAGGCCTCTGGGGGATACAACACAAGGAATTGTTTGCAAAAGCTTAAAATGCCTCTAGCACATTAAAAGCACACAGTGCTTGTAGGATGAAGTAAAACTCTAAGCTGTAACTTGGGAGAAACACTGTTTGGATTTGTAATACACAGAAAGCTGTATATTTGCTCGGTGGTTAACCCCACCAACTAATGCAAAAAAAACCCAATAATATCTGAATGAGTATCCAGCCAAGATGGCTTCCATTTCTTCAAGTACACAGCAACATTTTCTGTTCACCCCAATCCAACTGTTTTAGTGCTGGTTGACAAGCTTTCATCTATATTTACCTCTCAGAAAATCCAATTTGACACACTGGTTTTATAGACACCAATTAGCACTGATCTTGGGCTAGAGTAGGATAGCTGTTTATGTGTTAGATAATGAGGGTGCACATCCCTGGTGATGAAAAACAGGTGACCTGGGAGTATAATGAACGACTTCTTGTGCATGGTTGTTGTATATTACAATACAGGTCTATTTGCTTAACCTCACTTTCAACAGGGTGGTACTATTCCATTGCCCTTCGGGTACTCTGTAGCTCAGCATGGTACACTTGCAGTTTTTGAAATGGTTAATGTAGAGTTATGGCCTAAAGTTTTGCAATACCTAGAATGTTAGGATTGAGACGTAATTAAAATAAATAAAAATAAAACACTTTATGAACCTAATTTAGATATTATAATTAACATCATGTAATCAAAGAAACTACAAAATGATATCTCAAAAGTCTCCCAGAAGCTGTAGTAATAGTACTGTGTTTCATGTTAGATTTCTAAATGTTTATATTTGTCTGTTTCTTGTTAAGTATATATGAAACTACAAAGTGGTATGCAATTCAGTATGCTAATGTAACATTATTCAGCAGGTTTCATTCCACTTTAAGAAGAAAAAATTGTTAATTCTATAGGTTAATGCAAAACCTTTGGCCATAGCTGTAGGTCATCACAGAATGACTTTTACATGACACATGCCATACTGACACAGATACAGTTATAGCCAAAAGTTTACATACCCCAGTGGAAATGTATAATTTCTAGAAATTTCTCAAAAACAAAAAAGATTTTGAAAAATCTTTTGTAGCAAAAGTTTTGCTTTTGTGGATGAGGAAAAAAGTAACAAGAAATAGATGTCTACAGTTATATATATATATATATATATATATATATATATATATATATATATATATATATATATATATATATATATTATGCAAAACTCAAAAAATGCTAATTCAAAAGTATTCATACTCTGACAAGGAAAATTAAACTAATTGTTAGTTGAGGCACCTTTAGCAATAATAACCTCTTTTAAACGATTAGGATGTTTGTCAGTGAGCATTTTTTGGCATGATTCTTTAGTGATTTTTTTTTTTTTTTTTATCATTCTTCGATGCATAATTGTTCCAGTTCATTCAGATTCTGAGTACTTCTCTTGTGCACAGCCTTCTTCAACTTCAATCAACTTGTCGTGTTGGAATGTCCAGTTGCTCTTTAAACCAAGTTTTGTAGCGAAGGGTTTCAGATGATTGACCAATAGATTTTGGTATGCTATGGAATCCATTTTGCCATGAATTAGAACTAAAGAAGGATATTACCACCTCCATGCTTGAGAGTAGGTATGGTGTTCTTTTCATTGTATACCTCACCAGACTATTCAAATGTAAGGACTACACCGTGTAACAATTTATTTATTTATTTATTTATTTTTTGTTCCTGGGTAGTAAGTGTTATTTCTTAATTGCTTATGCCTCAAAAGTATAGAAAATGTATTTACAGTATAATCATAAATCTCAAAGAACTAGTCACTTCTAAATCTTTTGTAATCATTTTTGTATTGCTTTAGTATAAATACATGTTAATCTGGATTCATATGTTGTTTTTTTCTGACTTTATGTGAACGAAAAGACACACATTTGCCCGTTTTCCCATTGGAAATAGTGATATTTTGAAATATCACTGTCCTGGTCACAAAAACAAAGTCTGTGGGGAATAATAGCCATTTCCTATACTTTTGAGGCATAAGCAATTAGGAAATAACACTTACTACCCAGGAACAAAAATTGTGTTACATAGTGCTATCAATGTTACTAAATAGCTCGATTTTTGTTTCATCACTCCAACAAACCTTTGACCAGAACTCATATCCATCATTCAATGCTGTTTTGCAAACTTTAATCAATTGTCCTTGTGACATTTTCCTAAGAGTGGCTTTTTCCTTGGCCTGCGACCATGGAGACCTTCACCATGCAATACTCGACCCTGTGGATGAAATGGAAACCCCAGACCCGCTTACAGCCAACTCACTATGAATATCTTTGGCAGTCAATCTCGGATTGTTATTAACCTTCCTCACAATTCTCCTACTTGTTCTTTTTTCCAGACCGCGTGAGCATTGTGACAGTACCATGAGTCTTGTACTGCTTGATAATAGAAACAATAGTTGAAATTGTGATGCTCAAATGCTTGGAAGTTTTCTTGTATCCTTCTCCAACTTTATGACAATAAATAATTTTCTGCCTAAGGTCTTCAGATAGGTCTTTACTTTTTTCCCATATTGACTTATTGGTAATGACAGCAATCATCCTATGCCTAACACTTTTATACACTCTAAGAATGTTCACCTACAATTCAGCATTTTCTAGACTTTTCTAGAATTAGGTTATGCATCATCATATTGCAATTTCTAGTACCTTTTAGAAAATACTATCATAGCATCAAAAGGTATGAATACTTTTGAATTAGCATTTTTTGAGTTTTGCAAATGCTGAAATAAATAATTGTAGAAATTGTGACTTTTTCTTTCTCATCCACAAAAGCAAAACGTTTGCTACAAAAGATTTTCCCCAAAACTCTTTGTTTTCGAGACATTTCTAGAAATGATCAATTTCCACTGGGGTATGTACATTTTTGACTCCAACTGTAAGCTTAGACCCTAGTGGTCATTAGATCACATGACAAAACCTCCAGGTAAGGTTGGCGGGAAGCTCACTTACCAGCCTTTTACCAATCTGTAATCAATGCCATTGTGCCTGCGTTTCATTAGTACTCCATAACCCAAAAATGTCCAGTATTTTTTGGATTAAAGTAAATTAAAAAATGCTGCACTGTTAACAATGACATTGTGGCAGGCTGGCAGTGATGGTGTGAATCACTGCATACAGTAGACTGAACAGGTAATCATTTTATTGTGTGGAAGGTTATGTCCTGTATTCAACACTCAGAGTGTAGAAGGTCACAATTTGCAAAATAACACATCTTGCTCCCTTATCGACACTATAGCCAGGGTTTGACTGTTCTGCTAATTATCTTCTTGTAACTAGCAGCAAACACATTGCCATCTGGTACATACGTAAGCAGGGATGATAATTATTTTGAAGGAGAGGGAAACAATTTCTATAAAGAATTAGAAATCATTTCAGAGTTAGAGTGTTGCCTAAATAACAATAATATAAAAAATATAGTAGTTTGCAATTCTATTTGACCTTTTTTTTCACTACAATACGTGACCATTCAATACAATAAGTGACCATTCAATACAATAAGTGGTCATTCAATACAATAAGTGGTCATTGCCATAATATTATTTTAGTGACTGGTTTATAAAAAGTGTATTATTGTGTTATTTGATCATTTATTTACAGGCTCCTAACCTGCAGAAGACTCAATGACTCAAATTAGATTTGATTTGTAGAATATCATTCCAATTAATCCCTAAAACCTAGAGAAAATGTACCTCATTCATCAGAACATGCCTGTATGTAGTAATTATTACAGTAAATTGATGTCATATTTACAGTAAGTAGGGAGTTGATGGGTTACATCTGAATTCTATTCTAATTATGGAATACCCCTTTTCCGCCACCTTTAGAATAGAATAATTTCTATTCTAATTTCTTTTACACCATTTTCGTGGCAGGAAAATAAAACTGTTAATATTGCAAGATAAAAACTTAATAAATGTCCTGGATGATCTGTTTTTTGTCCCCATGGTCCAATGTTTTAATGTTAATTTGCTAGAATGATTTGTAATAATAATAATAATAATAATCCTATGCATTTCTCTGTTTGTCATGCA
Organism: Polyodon spathula; assembly: GCF_017654505.1. Lineage (NCBI taxonomy): Eukaryota > Metazoa > Chordata > Actinopteri > Acipenseriformes > Polyodontidae > Polyodon > Polyodon spathula. Next base: position 23,546,000 of record NC_054537.1, on the reverse strand, counting down.
AGGTGGTGGGTATTGAGAATTGTACCACCCTCATCTGGCACTGTCAATAAGACAGTCACATCAGATTTACTCTCAATTCAACTGACACCTAGTGGATACTGTCCCTGTGTGCTGTCCATCACCATTTTGGGACAGTATATTGACAGAGCTGACAGGTCACACCTGTGCTGTCAGGCTCTGAAAATTCCAATATAGTGGTATCTGTCGTGGTACACGTTGGCAAGGCAGTAAAAATATGTATGTAGTCTGACTATGCCACATAGTGGCGATGGGAATCAAGACCCAGTATACAGAAATAATGTTCATTTGCACAGTTTAGTTTGAAACTAACCCACCCATAGACATACAACACCAGCAATGTAATTAAAACAGAAGTATATTTAAGGTATTAAAATGATAAACACAAGTAAAAGTAAACTTGGCAAAAAGGCCACCACACACCAATTAGCAAGGGTGGAAAGTATCAACAGAAAAAGTGCACATAAAAATATGACTGGCAGCGTAGAGGCCACGCCCATTGCACTCAAGCCAAACTGTCCACTTCTGGGTTGAGTACCTGATGGCCTGGTCCAATAGTTCCCAAGGCTCCTCTGCTACGCCTGCCAGGGAGAGGCAAAGAAACAAAACTGGTCATTTAAAAAAAAAAAAAAAATAGGTCACCTGTCTCTTGTTTCCCCCTCTACAAATCTGATGCTAAAATGGCCAGCTAAAAACACACTCAACTAAAATGCTTTGTTAAAACCGATTACAAAAATCCCAGTAAAAGAGCTCATTGTCTAGAAACATTAAAAATACTGTTAAAATACTAATAAAAACAGTCAGGATAACACAGGGTTAAAACTAGCATAAAAGGAGTGATGTCAAGGGAAATAAAATGGCTGTAAGTGCACACTACGAACTCCATTTCCCATTATAAGCCGTGGACCTTCTCCTTATCCAGGGTAGTTCTGGTGCTTCTGCGTCTCCAGCCAAGTCCAAATCCAAAAGGATTTCCCACACTGCTTCCTCCTGCTCTCTGCTTCTGCTTCGGCTAGTCCTGTTCCTTCCTCATCAGTCTCCCAATTGCTTTGTTGTGCTGCTGCTGTGTGACTGCTTATAACAGGGGTTAAATCCTCCCCTTCCCCACCAATACACAGTCAATTCACTAAATTAGATCTTTGTACCTGACCCTATATGGCAGCACTTCACCTTGCCTGCCCAAACAACTACAGTTCCAGCGGTCCTTCAGTGCCTATGGTCCTCTTCTCACAGCCCTGTGCACCATACACAAACAATTTCTACCATGGGCTCAGTGTCAAAAAAATAAGCAGAGTTTTACTAAAAATATATATTTATAAACATGCTCAAAAGTAAATAAAGAAATCATATAAAGAGGTAAACACACACACACACACATGGGCCATCTCAGAACGAGAACAGCCAATGGAAAAACAACCAATGTGGATTCGGGCACAGCCCCAATAAACAAACTATCCAATCACAGGGGTGAAAAGAGCATTAGAAAAGGCAGAGTGCAACTTTTAATCGGGGCTCCCTGACACACGGAACAAGGCTCTGAACTTTGACAGTTTGAAGACCCGCAGCCTGCAATCGGTTTGAACAGCGATACAATTTTCGGAAATAGATAAGCGTTAGCAGCCCAAGTGTTTGCCTTGGTGTGGGAGTCCGCCGCGTAAGACATGTAAAATCCTAAAAGTACTGGAATCAAATCTCTAACTTAGCCCCAATCGATCACCGGAGGAAGATAGTTAGACATATAATTTGAAGTCGACAGAGACTGAAATATATTCAGCCTGTTATTAAGCTAGTCATGCCGGAGTCTGCAGTGGAATATCCCATATACTCGGGACGAAGAGTGCACATCATGTGGAGGATTTGCTGTTTCTATTCTACGCATAGTGGTTTTGTCCTTTTATGAACTCAAGAATAAGCAGACCTTAAATTAAAATTAACGTTTTGTTTGAGGTAGAATAAGAAAAGTATCATAGCATTCTCGGTTCCTGCAGGCAGGTGCATCACACAGAGCGAGGCAATCCACACACAGGCGAAGGGCGGGCAAGAACCCGGGACCTCTCGCACTAAAGCATAGCTCCGATACTGCTGTACAAAAGAGCCGGCTCCTTTGTCTTGTCTTTGTATGTGATTACGTCACCTACCAGCCCTGCTGCTGCTTTCCCTGTGCATGATACAGTATTATTGCTTTAAATTCATGCTTTGAGTCAATGAACACTATAGTAACTGTTTATTTATATGTGATTTATACAAATTGATGTAGGTTTTACAAGGCAATTATCATTCTGCGTTTAAAGCTCCAAAGAAGCTGTCTTAATTGTAGATAATTCTCGTAAGGTTGTCTGGACGAGAAGAGCATCTTTATATCGCAAGCATGAGAATTGCCTTCTGAACCAAAACATCTATATGAGACTGATTTGATTATCAAATATTAACAAAAGTAAATATTTGTGTTACTAATGATATCACTGTTAAGACCAACCTTCGTCTTAAGTCAGGAATATGGTTGTAACCTTTAAAAGAATCTGCCATAGATTGCTCTGGATTGCTAATCAGCTATCGGGAGTGGGGTGTTGTTGTTTAAATTTTTCTTTCTGTACTGCTTAGTTTAGTTAATTTTTCCTTTCTGTATTACTTTAGTTGTTGCACCTTTATTTTTTCCTTTATTATTTTTTATTTTTGTATTTCTAATAAAACTGTTCCTTTGTATTCACTAGAATCCAGTCAGATTATTTTAACATAGGTTGGTCCTACATGATTTTGAATTCAAATAAGGTATTATATGATTACAACTTAAACTCGTCCAAATTGTATCCACTTTATCCAGTATTTAATGATGACACACCTTTGTTGTGTGTTTTGGGTTATCACATTTTGAATAATTTACTGACTGGTGAACACCCAATGTGTCTTGTCTGCAAATTGTTGAACACGTACCCCTTTTCTGTCTTAAGAAAAACAAGGTCAGTTTTAAAACCTCTCAGTACTAAACATGAAGATACTAACTATGGATAAGTAATTATTTATATGTTTTAAGGGAATTGAAAATCAGTGGGCTGCCGGTGTAACCTCTATTTTTTTTCCCTGGAGGTATAGCAATATGTCAAACTAAAGGTCCAACTGGGGGTAAGTTAAACATAGAATTGTTGATGTCTAATAAGGATTACAATTTATATTTGACAGTTCTTTGTGATTTTAAACGGTAACCCATGTCTGAATTCCATATTAAATACGTATTAGGTCAAAGCTCTTAAACACGTCTTTAAAAGTGCTCAGGTGTGAACATTGATGGGCTTCTGTGTGAATCCACTACCCTAGCAGTTTACACAGAAGGCAACCTTGGCTAAAGTTAAAAGGACATAACATAAATTGTCTGTTTAAAGGTTCTGATCAAGCATCCCTAGGTTAAATGCTGTAGTACCCAATATGATCTACTGAGGGTGTGCAAGTGCGTAGCTTTCTATGATAAAATAAAAAATACTGTACCTGTATTTATTTGGGGAGGGGCATTATAAAGGTTTATAATTGTACATCTGCACTGTAATTTGGCAGTGTGTTATGCTTCACTACACTTGGAATTATTTTATGTGTTTTATCGCCTTTTATAACAGGCGACCAGTGAAACATTTCCAGAACTATTTAGAATCCTAGATTAATCCTCTCACTTTAAAACAACCTCTCTCTTTAGAGCAAACCATAAACAGAACAGAAATACTTTTTTATTCAATATAAAATATTCAATATACTTTATATGATTGAATGTGCAATTGGTAATTGTATTGTTTTCCTAGTTCTTAAATGTAATCCCCATGATAAATACAATGCTAACAGGCACTCATGTGAAACCTGCTTCACCATTTCTATTATCTTATGCAAACTAATGGCTTTTATTAAGTATTTAGTACCGCAGTACTGCCTTGCATACAACTAATGATTTTAAATTACAAACTGACTGTGTAAATAATTATTTGAATAATGTTCAAGACATCATATTCCATTCATATCCAGCACCTCAATACAATAATGCATTAAAACACCTATAAACACTAAGGATAGCAATACTGATTGTTTGTCCTTGAGTACCCAGGTTGTTGTGCAGCATCATGTGTATTGTGTCCTGGGTAATACTGATGTAATAACAGTCAAGCTTTACTGAAACAAGAAACTCTTCCAATTTAATGGATATTACAGGCATGGTAATGCACTTGGAATAAACTGTGTGGGAGTTGACATGGACCAATAAAGGTCATGAATATTCATGACATATTAATGTGTATTAATCTTCAGGGGCTGCCAGTTTTGAGAAACTGTTAAATCTGGGAGATGTGTGAGTGTCTAAGATGTTTAAGTATATATTTATCTCCAGCCAACATATTTCCTGCCTATAAACCAATCAATGAAGTGGATTCAGATTTACCTTTTACATATGAATGAGGAAACTCTTGAAAAATTATTTTGATAAAAAAAAAAAAAAAAAAAAAAAAAAAACTGATACCACCAGTGCCTCTAGTTGGGTTTATCTTCACCCAGGTATTTTTCACATGGCCTCCTCTCGTTCTTATCTTTTAATAACAGAAGTTCTACCTTCTTGCATCCACTACAGGAGTTGAAAGAAACAAATAACATACTTAATACACAAGTTGAGTTATACAAAAACAGATACGGACCCCATTGTTCAATGTGCTGTGAAGGTAGAAAATAAACCCTAATCACACTTTCTTTAATACGCTGTTTACTTATATTACTCATACTGCAAGTCCCATAAACAAGGTTATTGAGTGTTATTCATAAAGCTTTAATTCAAGGAAGTCAGTTTTTGTGAATAAATACAATTTGTATGAAACTTCCATGTTTTTTTTTTTTTTTTTTTGCTTTATTTATCTCAAACTGTTTCATGAATATCAAACAGTATTTTATTAATAAAAACATTCTTTAAAAAAACACGAGTTAAAACTTTGTGAAATGAATTTAAAGTTATTTCCAACGAAACTTAATTAGGGAAAATATAGACCTATGTATTTCTTTTGAAATAATAAATACAAAAATCGCACCCCACGAGACGGACTGCTGCGCAGACATTCTTATAAATGTCGCAGTCTAGGAGTGCAACATCATAAACATGTAACCAGTTCTTATGTAGCAGTGTAGGAGTACAATACCATAAAGATCTAACCAGTTCTTGATGGGTGTATAATTGTCTTTACTGTCTTATGCCTAAGTAAACTCTTCAAGAGAACCTTACTAAAAATTGTCCTTTCTTTTCCCATTGTCTCCTGGACCCGCTTGTATTTCACCAGCTTCTCAACTTTTGTCTCCTGACTGTGCGTGTCATTTGCTCTCAGTGCTGACAGATGAGCACAATCCATGGAATAGACAGCCGGAGCAAGAACAAAAATGGTAACTGACTTTGTATTGTATTTATAATAACAACCTTTACGAACGCTTTGGAGGTCAAACTGACACAGGCTATCTAGACTATTTTTTCTTCAAAGCGGAAGATATATATATATATATATATTATAGATATTATATATATATATATATATATATATAATATATATATATATATATTTTTTTTCAAATATAAAAAAAGTTTATTTTTCTATGTATTATTTGTCCATTTTATAAGCAGGATAACACATTCTAGGGCTTGTGGTTTGTGTTGCATTAACTTACAACTTTGTTGGTATGAACCCAACCCAACCACAGCCGTATGTTAAGCAACATAACCCATGCCCTGTTGTGTTTTCTCCCTTACTTGTTGCAAGCTGTAATTCTGATGGCAGGGGGTCAGATATTGTATCAAATCATTTTGATTCATGATTGAGATCACCCTGTTTATATCATATGTAGATTTTAATTTCAATTTCCTGATTGATGCATTAGGTTTATGTTGAATACAGGGTAGTGTTTCTTGGAAACAGATAAAGGAAAGGGTCCAGTAATTATTTGTAATGTGACCACAGGCACACATGCTCTGAAATGAATGTCCTTTATTAGAATGACAACTATATCTGCTGTATTCATCAGCTGTTAAATTGGTCACTAAAACAAGACAAATGACTCCTCTTCACAACAAGTGAGATATTTCTCTTAACGTTTGTCATTGTGACAGTGTGTATTTTTTCTGTGTGTCATAATTAGATTACAAAATGAAAAAAAAGGGCAAATAGGGGTCAGGAAGAAGGCGTCAAGACTGTGTTTAGTATAACATCATTAAAATGTTTACATTTTGTGAATCTATAATTTAATTAATAACCTCCAATCTTCTTCTTGATAGCTGTATGTTTTATCAGATAAGGAATTTGGCATTTTATTCCCTGTAATAGGAAGCATGTTATAAGTGATATGGTACACTGTCATTACAGTACGTATGGTGCCTATGTCACTGCACAGGGCTTGAAATAGCTTTCTAATTTCTTATGATGTCACAGTAATACACTATGCAAACTGACATGCAAAAGCATGTATTGTTTGCAGAAAGCCCAATGCACACTGCCATACCTCCTCAAACTCCACTCTGCATCTTCAATGGCATTTTGGTTCCTCCATGCATGGTTTTCTACATTTCTCTACAATATATGCCACACATGCAATATTTAAACTCTCTAGTAAAACTTGCATCTTTAAATGGCATGGTGGTTTATTTAATTGCAAGAAACAATTCTCCAGTCATTTAAAACAACTTACCCTAAGCATACATCATTACCTATTATTCCTGACAACAAATATTATGCTCATGTGTAAACATTACATTTTAATGACCAGCAAATTGCATACCACGAGAGAGTGATTTCTGATGGGGGCTGCTCATTCAGTTGTAAGCAATAGTCTCAAGATGCCATAAAATGACCTATGAGTTGTTCATTCTGTAATATTTTCTTTGCATAATGATATGAATCGTTTTGGCAAGGTTGATCTCCTTTTATGTATTATATTTACATACTGGACCAACCCGATTCCCATAAGGTGTTCCTGATAGTTTGAAGGATTATTTATTTTAGAGCTTGAGATTGCATTCTTATTGCATGACTTTGGGCATTGTGAAAATATTGGCAAAGGGATACTGCAAACAAAAGATGTCTCTTTATTAGTTTTTTGTTTCTAAAACTTTTTTTTTTTTTTTTTAGTTTCCCATAAACCTGACTTTTTTCCAACAATTTGATTTCACAAATGGAAAAAAAAGCATCTGTTTTCCTGCAGCGCCACATATGGCTGTGATTGTTGCTTAGATGAGCTGAAGCAGGTAAACCATGCAAAAGGGTCCCACCGCACTGCTGTGGTCTCTTGAGGCTGTGCAGGGCTGGTCTGTTCCGAGGGCTGCTGGGTCCCAAAGCAGATTAACCTGCATTTTAAATTAACCCAAGCTGAGTGCTCGCCAGATTACTTCTGTAGTGATTGAAAATGTGTAGATCATTCATGCGCCTTGATTTAAACATAATAAGCTTGAGGAACACAAGGGTTTATCTTAACCCATGTGCAGTGGTGGGGTGTACATACCGTAGCTGAAGCATTGATTTCTCATGAACCTACTGTTATTGAACGACATGTTATGAGCTTTCTGATTTCTAATTCAAAAAAGCTTTCTGTGTCGAATCTTCAGAGCAGAAAGCTCTATCGTGTAAGAGTAGCAGGAATCACCACGTACTTGGCTATCAAGCAACACAGAAGCAGAGACCAGTAAGTTACTGAAGCAAATTACAGTGCAAATTTACAATTTAGAAATGTTTAAGTACAGAACAGGTACTGATATAATTTAACTCTATAAACAGTGGAATAAGGTCTGCAGGTTTACACATTTTAGAATGGTGACATTAAGAATGGCCGCATTAACTTTTATTTAAGCAACCATTTTGAAGATTATACCTCCCAAGTCTACAATGAATGTTTTGCATATTTGATTAAATCACATTCAGCTTTCACATTAATGTCAGGCGTGTGGTGCTTGTGATCACAAGGCTGACAGAGACTGTTTGGGGAGTCCAGCACAACATGTAAAGCTATTTTGCTGTCAGTGCCTGCTGTCTGCTTGCATTTCGTGCAGTGTGCCACTATCTGCCATAATTGCTACTATTCGATTGTTTTTTTGTTTTTTTTTAAATCGACGGTTAATATCGACGTTTATTTTAGAAAGAGTTTACCTATTAATTTATTTTTATTTTTCAATTCAGCAGAGAATGGGTGAAATCAACTTCTATGCATTAAAAAAAGACAATGCCATTGAGAAATGTGTTATTTAGCAAAACCCCTTTATCATATTCAACATGCAACAAAACCATGGTTACCAACATTCTAATTGAAATAACGTTTGGTCACAGCAGAGCTATACCTTGTAAAGATAAAGATCCTTCACAAATTCAAACACTTTCTCAAATAAACCCTAGAAAATGCAGTATATAAAAACGTACTACACAGACTTCTATAGCATAAATTTATGAATAAAAATAATAAGCACAGAACAAACATTAGATAACTGAACAGAACTAACTTGCACTTACTATTCAGAGTCTGAGCTCCCCCTTTCCTGCTTCAGCACAGCTGGACTCAGAGTCACTGGAAGACAAGGCAGATCGGCCTGCTTCATCCAGCCGCGGAGACTTCAGTCATCGGCCAGAGTATTGTACACAATATTCATTAAGTGTTCTCCTCTTGCGCCCCATTTTCAAATCAAACTATTAACTGTCACTGTATACCTATAGTAAAAGCTTACCTACACCTTAACCTGCATATTTCAAGTAGGCCCTTAGAATGACAGGCGCTGTAGCTGGCAAATGAAATTGCACAGTCTGTGCAGGTCTTGATGATTGAGAGCATTCTACGTTGCTTCAGTTAATGAGATCTGTCACAACAGGATGAAATGACTGACAGTGAAACTACAGCAGCCTACTAAGGGACCACCTGAGATGACTGACAGCGACCCCTAGCCATTTCGAGTGGAACAGAGACGGGACAGACAGCAAGTATAGAAACTACAGAAACTAGTGGTTATTTCTAAATTATTATTTATGGTAAGAAAATAAAGCGGTTTTGACGATATTTATCCTATGTAAATTACTTTCATTCAAACTCATAACGAAAAGTAAACATCATAACATCGGCCCAACGCTGGCTTTAGGTCGAATCAATCGGTGTTGGCTGGTGTCGGCAAACTAACCAAACATCGATGCTAGCCCAATGGAGAATTCTGATCTCATACTACTCCTTTAAACGTTAAATCCCTCAGTTTCAGAAAAATGTCTTTTGTTGAGAGACTGACTTAACACACTTTTAATACCTTGAGATTTTATACAAACACTTTCTGTTCAATTTAAAAAATGTAATTTGTAAATGTAATAAATTGTACAGCAGTTTTTAATGTGTAAAGACAGATGTTCATATAATGTGCTTGTTTAAACATCTTTTCAAAAGTATCATTATTTTCTTTGACAGGTTTGCAAGCTTTCCACAATTGATGGTGCAGACACCAAAACAACCGTGAGAAGGTTGATTTAAAATTTAATCCAACTCTTTGACATTTGTTTGAAAATTAGCAGCTAAAAAGCAAATTTATGAATATATATATATATATATATATATATATATATATATATATATATATATATATATATATATATATATATATGGCAGAAAAAAAAAAAAAAAAAAAAACCCTTTAGAATTACCCCTAATACCTGAACAATACCAAACAATTAGGCTGGTGAAATGTTCAATAGACATTGAATTTTTTAAGAGACAATTCATGCAAGTAGCACTGAAATCCAACTTGAACATCATATTAAGTCCTATTATAGTATATTTTTGTTACTTGCATAGCCCAGTTGCCTACTATAAGTGTTATGCAATTATCAGAATGAGCAATTATCAGTAACATATACAGTGTAATACATTTAATTGTTTACATGATAATTGCATACAATTGTGAAGTGCATTCCTTTTGAAAATGTATGTACCTTATTCTGGTTAAATGCATAAAACTGTTAGGCACACAGGATATGCATTTCACAAGAATCTACTGCATGTGTATTTTCATAGGAAATGTGCGCTTCACTTTTTTAAAAGTTAATAGGAATATACAATTATCATGTATGCAATTCATTGGAATGCACTGTACTTGTAGAATTCTTAAACCTCAGTAATATTATATTTATGGCTTCTGTTTTTCAGTGTTTATTCATTTTATTTTTCAGTGCTTATTTTGAGCTATTTTCAAGTTTTATGTAAATTGTTTTTTTGAAATGAAATTAGTATCATGCCTACATTGTAAAAAAAATCTGTAAGTAGTTTTTTTTCATTATTTTCTAGAATATATATTCACTGACTAGCATAACACTTAAATACTGCTCATACAACTAAATGTATTTTGCTGCCCCCAGTATTAGGCCCCCACTTGTGCCTCTCACTCAAATTTTATAGTACACATACTCTACGTGTGCCTATATTAAGTCAAAAAAAAGAAAAATTTCCTTGAATATGCTAGGATTAATATAGTCAAGTCAAACATCGTCTGCTCTAGATGTTCGTGTCTCTGTACTGGTGGAACGCTGCTATTAGTTCCGGTTTGAATATGCTGATGACAACCTACACATGGTCTCCCTGTGTGTGCTAGTTCACTAAAAACTTGCCAGCTAATGTCATCAAGAAGACCTGATTCCTGAAATCGGATCACCATTCATCCGATGACCAAAAATACGTTGGTCGAATGTTGGATCACGATGTAGGCCCAATCTATGGAAAAAAGGAAACATTTCTGGCATGAATATCTTAGTGCTGTACATATAATGAAGTAATATACTACTGCCAGTGCATCAGGTTGCCACTTCTGGACTGAAATAGGTTTTTTGAGTGTGATTCACCAAATATTTTGGTTGCAAATATTTATGGCTTTATAGTATTTTGTTTAAATATAGCTTATACAGCATAAGTAAATAAGTAAATAACAAATACATAACAGAAAATGTTTTGTAAGTTCATACTGCAAATTGTTTTCTTTCTTTTGTAGTTTGTTTTGTAATTCATTTGCCATTCAGCCTTTTATCTTGTTGTTTGGAGTGGAGGTGGAGGGCGTTCCTTTGAAAAGGGGCGGGACTGAGAGTGATGTGAACCAATCACATGACAGACAGAGACCATTGTGCGGTGGTGTAAGGATGTGAGGGCAATAGTAAAGTCTATGTGTTGCTCCTGTGATGAGGTTTTAACAAGCCTGGCCAGAATTTCCAAGCACTGACTTTCTGCAGCCTGACCAACCCCATCCAATTCGTTTTAAAGCAAAAAAATGTATTGCTGTGTTACTGTTCACTTAGTGCTGCGACAACTAGCTACAAGGGGGGCATGAGGGAAATGGTGGCTGCAGCACATTCCTATCCGGTTGGCTTTCAAAGTAACCTGGTAAAAAAAAAGAAATGTTGTGCACTGTTTTGTTCTTGAGCAACCAAATTCTTGTTTTTTGCCAGGATGAGTATTATTATTATTATTATTATTATTATTATTATTATTATTATTATTATTATTTTAACTGAATTTTCTGCAAGTAAATAAGAACATAGAGAAATACGAAAAACAGACTAGTGAAACCAAGACATCTGGATTTGTAGTGTGGAACCAATCGCTAGGAGGGTATCACATTTCTCGGTAAAGGCAACCTTAATTTCGTTTTTGACTGTTTTTCTCACACTCATTTCTTTTCTTCTTGTTTTTTGTACAAAATGTAATCTGTGTATAGCACCGGTGCATCAACCATTGGTGGTAACACAGGCGTTGTCGTACGTTGAAGTGGCAGCTTCCTGTTGGAAATGAATAACGTGTATGTAAATAAAACACAGGTGCCTGAGTGACGTTTCACCATCTCAACCCATGGATCCTGATACCCTTTACAACCACACTGTTATTCTGCATTGACATTAAATCAGTAACATTCGGGGCACCACAGCCCTTGAGGGATGCCCTGCATGATAAAATATTTTGAATATTTTTTAAGACATTAGCTACATAAATAAACACATTGGAAGAAAGAAAAAAAACAGCACTAACTCTTGAAGGGAGATAGAGAAAGTGTAGGATAGAATTAAGCTGGACTGGACAATCCATTCTATTCCTCTTCCAAAAAGTACCAGTCAAATAATAGCAGCAAATAAAACTCCAAATACATAACTAGTTGCATTACAGACCACATGCTGCTTCAATGATGTTCTATTTCTTCCAACATGCCCCAATGTGCCTGGGCATAGAATCACTAGGGAAAACATTCAGGCAAAACAAAACAGTAGAAGCAACCTTTCTTTTAATATGAAAGACAAAAGTTTGCAAATACAGTATAATGATTACTTCAGAGCTGACGCTTACTCTTTTTTTTTCATCAAATGGGGCAAAACTTCACCAGCAGCTGTCAGAAAGATAAAAAACTGCTTCAGTTCCCCAGAGAAATTTGTGTTTACAACAGCAGTCACCTGTCACACCGATGCAGAAATGAGATTCAGCAGCCTATTGTCCCAATCAGCATTTTCTATCACTCTAAATGGTCTCTGGAGACAATCATTATTACAAGATATGCTCCTAGGAGTAGATAAATGCAACTCAACATGCCAGCCCTCTCACAGAAAGATGGACAGTTTCGGCCAAAAAAAGTGAAAGGGCCTGGAGCTTTATTGACATTTAAATCAAAAATAGTTAGCAATGAAAGCAGCTGCTGTCGGGAGTTTTGCAGTGAGGCATGTTTGGAATATGCAAGGATTGAAATACAGACCTCCTGACAAGCAATTTACCTTCTGTCATTCTCCATGTGCTGCGGCATTACAGGGTACTTGTTGTGATAGCCCACTTAAAACCACACATGTGTATAGTTCAGAAAGAGAGATTAAGTACAATTTGAGACAGGAAGTAACAAATTGGAGGATGTCACTCACAGTGGCTGACATTGTCATCTGCACAGAGACACTGCAGCAATAGGTTGATTTCTGCGGTGACTGGCTTATGTATTCAGATGTCAGTCATTCTAATGGAACCCTGCCTGCCATTTTTATGACTGAGCTCGCTGTTAGAGGCATTAATCTGAAGTGCTTGTTGATGATGACTAGCATTGCATTATGCAAATAATGATGTGTCGCGTCTTATTTTCCAAACAGAGGGCAATCTGTGTGTTGCGGAAACACAGGTGTGCTGAAAGATCTTATTTTTTTAGGTTATGTAAGGAGGAATTCTTTGTTTTTCATCACCTTTGTCAATGAATGTTGCCAGACACTAAGAAAAGTGTATTTAGTTAAAAGTGGGGACCCTGCCATGTTTCTGTGCCTGTTTCCAGCCACACTAATAACCAATGTTTTAACCCCTCTAAATTGTCTTGTGTTTTTCAATTTTCAATTGCTGTGTTTATAAAACTCTGCAAATATTAAGTCAGTATATCTCAAATCTTAAAATTTTCCAAAACTGATTTTCAGAAGACCTCTTTTCACTATATTGTATGGTATTTAGTCATGATACAAGTGGGTCAATAAATCATCGTAAGAACTAACATATAATATAGTTAAAGGGTGGTGGATAACTATATACTACAGTTTTTTTTTTTTAACATGGACTACAAAAAAGAAAATGTGCCAACCCTTCCCGTCCCATTTCCTCTGCTGCATGCATCCTTGTTGCCTCTAAGCATGAACAAATGGTAAATCAATATCTGAATCATTATCTGTTCTTTACATATAGAGGTTTGTGTATATTTATTATTTTTGGCACAAGTCCCAAATTTCAAGAGGACGAGGGAAGTGCAGTACCATGAACCGTGAAATTGCCACATACCTTCTGCAGAGAAAAAGGAGGATAAGCAGCAGGTTACTGTATGAACCCCACTCTTATTGTGCAAATTGAACACACACTGGAAACAGGGCTCCTGGATACTGTAAACGACAACGCTGGGAATTTTACTAGTTCCAACAGCTCTCCTGGCTTGTTTTTGGTGTTTCAACTATTTATTATGCATCATCAAGGAATAAAACTCAGAGATTGTCTTTGGGGATATTGAAGCAGATAGGTCTTTCTTTATTACAAACTGCAGTATGGAGTCTACGTCTGCTTGCTAGGCTCAATAGACTGAAGCAAAAGTGGAAGACATAAGCATTTATACTAGGCCCCATAGGAGGAGTGAAGTGACCGGGTGGGAGTTCCCGAGCTCCTGGATAGGTTCTAGCAGCAAGACAACATGAGCACACAAGCCAATAAACTACAAGTTACAATGGTGCTCCTCCCAGGGGCAAAACAACAAGACAGTAACAGGTGATAGACACAGGTCCAAGTTGTTCAGGTATGGAATTCTTCCACCTACTAAGGAGCCAGCCTTAGATCATCCTTCCAACCTCCCTATGCCATCTATGTCCTTGTACCATGGGAAACAAGCATTGCACCAGGAAAGGAGGAACACCTTATCTTTCCTGGTACCAGTGGGAGAGAGGCCTCCTGCAAGAGACCCAGACATTCTAGAAGGAAAGAGGCCACATGCTGCTGAGAACAGCATAGGAATCACTGAAGGCCGTTACTATGCCAACGGCAAAAATCTAGGGAGAAAGTTTGAGAATGACATGAGAGAGTTTAAAAATATTAGGAATAATAAGAATTTAACTCTGCGCATCAGGTGAAGACCTTTAATTTATACAATGCACATTATATCATTGAAATAATTCAGTTTTATAAACACAAGGCTGAGAAAGTATTCCAAGATGGCCGCTCCCCTAGATACTCACACCGGTTTGTAGTGCCTGTAGATGCTATGGAAGGAAAGGGTGTTGAGAAGGTACATGGTTATTATGGTTCTGTTGTGGTGACTGTAAAGGGCCAACCAGGTGGAAGGATCTTGCAGCTACATCCCTCCGTGACCAAACATCTGGTTAAACACACCTTCGGTTAACCCAGTCACCTGAGAGACTGTGTCTAATAGGAATGGCACAGACAAATCTTTCAATACAATCAACACAATGACTGTTGGCCTCTCTTCATGCTGCCCACTATCTGTCCATCAGCATTGAGGCCCGAGGGCTGTGGACATGGAGCTTCTTGATGTCTTTCTTGCTGTGTGCAATAGTGTTGCATATGCCTGACTTCCTGGTACTGCCACCACTTGGGCCTTTCCTGGCTACCATGTCTGGCCTCCAATTCCGAGCATCCAGTGGGACTCTCGGGGACCGAGAGCATCATTCCTACTGTGGCACAGAACCTACAGGTACATCATTAACAAAATGAGCATCTGGCAGGGAGTTCCTTCTTAGTTCTGACCATAGTTCTCCCAACAAATCCCTTGACATGTTTGTGATCTGCCCTTTTACCTCATTTCTCAGAGATGCTGCTTCAATGTGTAGGTTGCTAGCTGGGGACTCCAGTTTCAGCTCCAGGGAACAACACTGTAGCACAGTTGTTTCTTTTCTATGTGCCTCCATCCATAGGGTCGCTTTCCGCTTTACGTCTGCAAAAGTAAGCTAGCCTTCCATTCAGCCAGTGTTACCTCAGAACCCCTCCCCTTAAACTTCAATGACCCATCATTCCCAAAAATCAAAGGTGAAATAAAAATTGGAGTGGGGTGTAGGAAGTTTTGTAGAAGTTTATAAATTAGAACTAACTATTCTTTGGAATGTTTTTTTCTACAACAGACAAATCTGAGAAGCTGGGTGGGGTACTTGAGTTCAGGGATGTAGCAACAAACTCCATGAAGAAGGGGGGTGGGCAAGTGCACTAATAAGAGATTCAAAAGAATGTTTCTACTTCTTGGGGCTGTTTCCAGGCAGAAAAGAGAATGCCACATTGACTGAATAGAGGTACAGGGGGTCATAAATTACACCCCAAATATGTCATTACAAGGGTGTGCAGGCAATTATAAAACTGCAAGGAGTTTGTGTTCTTTGTTCAGTTTAAGCTTGCGATAACTCGGAAACTTTAACTTCGTCCATTTAAATTTGTTATTTTCTGGGCTATACAAATAAACACGTATTTGACTTGAATAATTTGTTTATCAGTTTTTTTTTTATTTTTCCCTACAGGGGCAGCTTCTTCTCTACATTCTCCCTCCATCTTAAGCTACAATATACAATTTCCCAGATCCTGCCGACTACACGAAAGTGTAACGCCAACTCAGGAGCATCCAATTAAGATCCTTATAATTCAAAGTTTCTCACAGGTTCGTTTTTATAGGGTAGTGGTACATAACTGGGATGTAATCAGAGGAGAAAAGGCACACAGGGAGGAATAAATAAATAAAATAAATAATAATAATAACAAACCAAACAGATTTCCAACCGCTGATACACAAACCAACAAAACCACAAATGTGCAAAGTGCAAATCTTGCCAATATTTAACTATATGTAACTATCTCATTACAGCACACATGCAAAGAAGTGCTGTTAAATAAATTGTCTTACCAAAAAAACAAGACAAGTAGTTTACTTGGTGTTATCACCCACTAACACAGTACATGTGTATTTAATTACCAAGTAAGTAGTAAATATGTATTTATAGCAATTACAAATCAAGTCACTTCATTCATAGGATATTATCATTAAAAACCTTCTCAAAAATAACAGGGGTGTATCTCTACAGGAAAAGAATGGAAACTAAAATAAACCCAAACCTCCCTCTATTCTACAGAATGAAAGGCTGTCGGGGATTACCTGTATATATCAGTCCTGTGTTTCACTTTACAAGTAGCCGGCCACAGTAAACACAAACTTGCTTAGTTTTGAACAGTACACTTCACTAGTCACTTCCCTTAGGGATTTACTCCCAACAGCCAGCTACGGCTATAGCTAAATAACCATTTACTAAAGATATATCCAAATTGGTTTTCTCATGTCCCCTCATAATTCTGAGAATAGATTGCCAGCTACTCATAGATCTCACAAAGGCAGGTTTACAAACTTACAAAAAAAAAAAAAAAAAAAAATGCCATAGAATTCTTTTGTAAAGAAAGCTACACAACACTGGTGCCAGCAACATGACACAACACAGATACCACAGCCATCACGAGGACAACCTCCCGTTCTCGTTACATTCCCAGCCTTTAAAAAGATCCAGGTGAGGCGAAACAACATACTTGATAGGAGGATGGGAAAAGAGGGGGGCCGTCCTAAAACAAAAACAATTATAAAAAATAAGCAAGCATAATGGCGACCTGCCACACACTACTCAGAGAAGTGTTTGAGATTTTACCATAGGAAAATATTCACCATGGTAAAAACAATTGGACAGAAAAAAAATTTCAATTGATAATTGAAAAAAAAAAAGATTTATTTTTCTTTGGTTTCATAACTTTAATGAGTGAATAATTTTATTTTTCTGAAAAAAGCTGCTAATTATGAGTTGGAGCAAATAGCTTTAGCAATCTAGGCTACTGGATATTAGAATAATCTTGGTTTACCATATGATTAATTAATAAATAGTACAATATACAGATGGTATTGTAAAGTGTTCATTTACCTTGGAAATGGGCATTCTCCCCTGGCTTTTTTTCTAACGCATTCTAACATTTAGAGATAATTATATGGGATTAATCCACTTAGATCTCTTTTTCATTGTATTTTTGTTTAGTACGCTTTATATAAACTGGTCCAATGATTTGATAAAACAAACAAAAATAACTGTTTTTAATCATGATGAAATATATTCACCATTATTTTAATACTAAACATTATAAAGTTACAAAGGCATCAGCTAACAGTCTTCATGAAAAATATCTACACAACTAAATGTTAAACACACTCCATTGAGTTTAAAGACATTGCATTACATTGCCACAGACTTTTCATAAAACATGAATGCACAGATCCAATGATTTCATGCATTCCTGGTTTTTATATCACCATTTTAATGATTGTTTAAAAAACTATTGAAACTTGTCATAAATTTCTAAATAATAATAATTGGGAAAAATCCTAACCATTACCTGATCAGAATGGATCTATATGAGATACTGAAAATATTAGGTGACAGCTGTTTAACTTACTGTCACCAAGGTGGCTTAATCCTGCCCCAACTGCCCCAGTGAAAACAAAGACACACAGAAGGCACATGTAGTGCTCCTGTCTGGCTTTCATTTGCATTAGTAACAACCAAGGTCACTTTAATTAACTGCCAAATTAGAATTCATATGGTAATACTAATCATTCACTTTGCAAAGCAGGGAAAGAACTGGTTGGCATGTACTGTACATTTAAAACACAGAGGTCAATTGAAGTTTATATATCAGTATAATGGTGGCATTATTGCTGCTTTATACAATGCTCAGGCTCTTTTCACCAATCGGAGCACAGATAGCTATTCATTTATTTGGCAGCAACAGCACAAATCCAACACAAACCACGCAGTTATACAGCCAAATGTGTAATTATAGCTTTGCAGTTAAACTACAACCCAGGATGAAACCTGCATTACAAATGAATTAGATGCAACATATGGCTGTGGTTCAGTTCAAACACAGCACATCTCGGTTTCGTTCCTAAAGTTCCATACGCTCATCCCCATTATTCACTGAGTCATATGTTAAATACAGTAACAGGCTAATAAACCAGCATTCTAAACAAGAGGTTTGTGTATCTTTGGCGGAGGGTCATGGTGATGGGCCTGGGTGTATACTGTTGGTTAATCTGATTGACCTAACTGCATCAATAGATAATAGGAACGTCCCTAGTAGGACTGTGGACATTATTTTCATAAACGCATATCAAACTGGAAGTAATGTTTGGCAATTTGTCTGTAAATGAAACAAACGCATTTTATTGTCAGAAAATGTAACCAACAGGACACACTCTTTGGGGTTTGCATGGCAAAGCACTCTGGGCACGAAGGGGGATAAGCAGGAGATACATTGGTGGCCTGCATTTACATATACACACACACACACACACACACACACATATATATATAATTTCCCGAAATAAAACCAGAGGAATATAACTAGCTTAGACCACTTGCATCAGAGGAATATTTCCATCAGCACAAAAAGGCATTTTCATTCTGTACAGCATGCTGGCAATCTGCAATACTGAAGGCAGCGTTGCTAATCTGGCTGCTAATTACCTTGCATTAATTTATGAGTCATATGTTGTACACAACAGCTGAATGCTAAAATGATACAACTGAAACAGATTGGAGAGGGTTACTTTATTTAAATCTCATGTACTGTACCTGTCTTGTTTAATGTGGCCATTTCTATATCACAGAATGAATATGTATACCTCATTTTACAGCTGATTTTTTTTTTTTTTTTTGGTATTACGTTTTGGTCCGACCCTGTCAACTTACCAGCACTAAATTTAACCACCACCAGTACAATTCCTACACCTAGTCATTCTTTCAAAAAGCCTTTTAATGGTACTGTCTACAGTTATTAATGTGTGTCCTGCTAGATACTTTAAACCCCAGCCCAGGCTGTCTTGTGATTTATTCCAGCCAGTCTCAACCCCATCACCATTAGTGCCCATCTGCTGCTGCTACCGTTCGCAGACTTCCTAAAGGTTACTGTGTGGGTAGCTGCTGTTCAGGCATAAAGAGAGACAACTGGGGGTGAAGTTGAAAATGCCAGCGCAGGCCCGCACGATTTATTAACATACAGAAAACGAAAGTAAATAAGTTGGTCATGTGACGTTACTAGCGACGGTAACGCACAGAGGACTAATACAGCAAGCTGTACAAAAATGCAAAATAAAACACAATACAACAAACTATAACTCAAATGTGCTGTGAAAACAGTAGTTATTGCAGCAACCCCGAGCCATCTCCTGCGGATGTTTTTAAACTGACGGACACTCTGTCAAGACCGCCCACCTGCTGATTGAACACCAGCATAGCCAATCAATTGCTGCCCTTCCTCTCAACCAAGCCTAGTAGGTGGAGCGCCCCTCTGTAAACAATAATTCAATTACACAAATCAACTCCAAACCGACACCAATTCCCACATATAAATCACACCAACACTAATGTACCATCCCAGTTACACATTTGCATCCTGCTAAAATCCAACACATAATTGCTTGTATTTGTAATGAGTGAAACAAACAAGGTGTGAACTACTTGTAAGGCCTTACAATAATATGAAAAAGCACATGTGGATAGTGAAGTATATTTGGTCAAGGGTGCCTTACAAGCTGTCAAAAAAGCTTAACCTGTCTTTCAGTAAATAGCATAAATATCTCCCCTGTGTTATTCTGTGAAAAGGTGCGAATACTTAACAATCACATACAAATATAGACACCAGAAATACATGAAGGCAACAGTCACTTCATAACTGTTATTGTGCTAACCCACAAACAATACATTATTATTATTATTATTATTATTATTATTATTATTATTATTATTATTATTATTATTATTATTAGCAGACGCCCTTATCCTTATACAGATAAGGGCAGTTATAAAGAACAGTAAAATCAGTAGAAAATCAGATGAATTTCAAATAAAAGAAAAATAAGGAATACAGTTAATAATTATATTTACGAGTGAGTTTGACTAAGAGCAGTTAAACTTATAGTAAAAATACTTGCTTATATGAGTAAAGTCCATTAAGAGCATGTAGTAAGTACGATAGATGGATAAGAATGATTTCAAATAAGAGCAATTACAAAAAACGAGTTTGCAGATACCTATAAGAGTAAATTAAAAAAAATTAAGCGCAGTAGTAGAATACGGCAAGGTATGGAGCAGTTCAGTGCAAGTACAAGCTGATGCAAGTACTAGTACAATTGTGTGCCATTATAGTCCAGTACAGTCGAGAGTTGTGACGTTTACGGATGCTGTCTGATCAGGTGTGTCTTGAGGAGGTGCTGGAAGGTGGTCAGGGACTGAGTAGTCCTGATATCCATGGATAGGTCATTCCATCACTGAGGGGCAAGGGTGGAGAAGGAGCGGGCTCTGGAAGCGAGGGAGCGGAGGTGGGGTACGGCTAATCTGCCAGTGTTGGAGGAGTGGAGGGGGCGAGAGGGGGTGTATGGAGATAGGAGGGAGCAGAAAGGTTGAGACAGCGAGAGTTTTGAATTGGATGCTAGCAGCGATAGGGAGCCTGTGGAGGCAGCAGAGTAGGATGGGAGAAATGAGGAAGGGAAAAGACAAGGCAGGCAGCAGAGTTTTTTCAATAAGCTGGAGCGGATGAATGGCAGAGGCAGGGAGCCCGGCCAGGAGGGAGTTGCAGTAGTCAAGGTGGGATAGTACCAGGGCCTGAACTAGGAGCTGTGTGGAGTAGTTGGTGAGAAAGTGGTAAATTATGTGTATGCTGCTGAGGAAGAAGAAACAGGAGTGTGCCAGAGTAGAGATGTGCTGAGAAAGGGGAGGTAGGGGTCGAGGATGACACAAGGTTTTTGGTGAATAAGGCATGAGAGAAGTGGGTGGATTCAAGAGGAGTAGAGATATAGAGATCAGCAGTGGTTGATTTTAAGATGATACGAGTGCATCCAGGAGGAGATGGCCCAGAGGCAGGTAAAGATATGGGAGGAAATGTCAGAATCAGAAAGGGGAGGTAGATCTGTGCATCATCATCATAGAAATGATATGAGAAGCCATGAGAGGAGATGAGGGGACTTAAGGAGCGAGTGTAGAGAGAAAACAGGAGGGGTCCCAGGACTGAGCATTGAGGGACACCTGTACAGGACTAATCATGACACTATTCTGATAATGTATGAAATTAGAGTAAGCAATGGAGAACAAATAGATTTACAAATATTTCAAGGAGTGTTTTTCATATCAGATACTGTGTGACTGTTATGAGGCTAATCAGAACATTTTAGTGACCTATTGGCTTGAACGAATAGTAACTTCACCTCAACATAGATTTTGTTTTTCTGAGGATGGTATATCAGATATTGTTCTGATGCAGTTGTTTGACTGTTCCAAAGTGTCACAATGATTCAGCAAGGAGGTAGGGACAGAGAAAGCTTGTCTTAAGGACCTGTGTTGGATGTCAGGTTACAGTTCCTTGGTCGGCTTTGAGATGCCTCTGGCCAGTCACTTGTCATTTCAGGTGAAAGCTTCCCCGCCTTGAAGTACAGATCCAGCAGAGTTGACATAATATAAAGTTTACACATCAGCTTGGAATCTGTCTACATGTCTCCGTAAGGTAAACTGTAGATGTCTCTCTATCTTTGTCAAACATATCTCTCTGATGTAACACTTCTCACTTTTATTTATGGAATATGGGTTACACTGTCATCACTCAGGACACAGCCAGAACTGTATGAGGATTAGGTCCACATTTTTTCTCCGATTTTAAACAGACAAAGGTCTGAAGTCAAAAAAAATATCAGACTATTTTGAAACAAATGTAAAGGCATCATTTTCTGAAAAGGAGAACAATAGTATCAAGAAGAAATGCATTATTTATTCAGTTTAAATGAATATATTTTTGTTTTTAATGGGATACAATGTATTTAAAATCTATAATTCTTATATTTACAGTAAACTCTAATACAAATCAATAGAGAATGCATGTGTCAAGTCAGGCCTTTAAATACCCCTTAATAAAATAACTCTGTCCCCCTGTGGCAAAGTGCCCCACCCCTGGGCTATTTATTTGTGTTGTATGTTACCTGTAGAGTATTAATGTTGGTATAGTCATTGGTACACGGGATATAAATGGATCTGTGGAACAAGAGTTATTTAAAATGTATATTTGTATTTTGGCACAAGGATTGCACAGCACTTCACATGCAGGTAAAATGTAATAATATGCGAGCACAGGGAATTGCACATTATTAATTCACATGCAGTTGTACCGAGACTCCAAATGAATGATTGATTAGCAATCGAGTCAGTACAGCTGCATAAAAACAACATGTTTTCACCCACTCGGGTTGTGTTTTCGGTGAGTGGAGAACAGGATTGGAGACGGAGGTAATAATCATAGTAATAGTTAAAATATCACCTCACCTTGTTTGTCTGTTTAGTCCGTTTTGTTTGTTTCTTTATTTTGTCGAAAGTGTCGTGTCCTGTGTTTTGTTTGTCATTACAACCTTTTATTTTTTGTCTGTTCATTATTAAACGCTGAGCGAAACCAATCGCTCAGCTCCACCAAACTCCACCTCTCTGTTGTTTATTTGTTGGTTCCTGGTTCTGGTCTGACGTCACCCACTACAGCCGTCTTCGTGACATGTGGTGTCATTATGGGATTACCAGTGGCTCCTAGACGCAGACCAGAGCAGGAACCGCAGTTTTTGGGGGAAAAAAAAGACTGCTGTTTTTTTTTTTTTTTTGCATGTGAGAAAAAAAAAAGTATTTTTGGATTACTAAATAAATAAATAAATAAATAAAATAGGATGGAGGGAGGATAAAGAGGTGAAGGACAGGGAGGGAGTGTCGCCTAATGGCCATCAGCTCTGCTTGGCCACAGGGGTCAGTGTAGCAAGAGCCCTACTAGAAGGAGCTGCCGGCTTTGAATAAGGGAGGAGAGGTCAGGAGACCACCTTCCTTAGCAGCCTTTCCGCTGCCAGGACTCCCCCGGCTGAATGAGTCAGCCTGGAAGCTGTCAGCAGGTCTGCTGACAGCATTGCCCCTGGCAGTTTTTCCGCTGCCATGGGTGCAACGGGACAGAGCAGCTTTTCTGCTGCGGGAGTGGACCACCATGCTATCAGCCGTGCCGCTACCGGCAGGGGAGCTGATAGCATTTTCAGCCATGGGCCCAGTGAAGCCTCCCTTCCCGGCCCAAGACTTTGACCTGGACTGCTGGATTTTTAAGTGGGGAGGTGGCTATTGAGGCCAGGTGTGCTTTGCACAAGGGGGTGTATATGTGGCAAAGTGCCCCGCCCCTGGACTATTTATTTGTGATATATGTTAAACCAATCACTTAGCTTCACCGAACTCCACCTCTCTGTTGTTTATTTGTTGGTTCCTGGTTCTGGTCTGACGTCACCCACTACAGCTGTCTTCATGACACCCCCTCATTTTGTATTTCGTTGAACAAAGTCTTAATGTGACAACTTGAGGACTACACTGGGCAAATGTTTTTCAGATACTTCTTATGACTGATCGCCTACTTAACCATATGTCTAACACACTGAGCAGCCAAAAGACTCTTTTGTCCAGATATAACTTAATTTAAAAATGGTAAGGTCTTACTTTCACTCTGTTTTCTTTTGCTTGTGTGCCCAGAGCTTTATCATGCATCACAGAAATGCTTTGTAAACTGTCCGGTCCGGTTTTTCTTTGTTTGTCTGTCTTCCTTTCTTTAGTGCTGCCCTGAGGATCATCAGAGGAATTTAACCTAACAATGAGAGTGTCAAGAGTGAATAGAATTAGTTTGCGTTGTGCACATTATATTTTGGTTTGTTTTCTTTTGTATTTAGTATATTAGTATTTTGATTTTTCACATTTGTTACATTCCACATTATGTTTTTGTTTATTACCCAAAGGGAGGTACCCTGTTGCTTATTTAGTATTGTTGTGTTAGGTTGTTTTAATTAAGTGTGTGTGATTATTTTGTATTATTGTGTTAAGTTGTTTTAATTAAGTGTGTGTGATTATTTTGTATTATTGTGTTAAGTTGTTTTAATTAAGTGTGTGTGATTATTTTGTTTGACAGGATGGTGATTAGAGGGAGAAAAATAGTCCCATTCCCCAATTTTCAAATGCAGCCAGGTGTTTTCCATTTGCACCAATTAACTAGCATTGATAGTCCCCTATTAAAAAGGAACTGAAATCACAGGAAGGGGGAGACGTGGTTACATGGGGAATTGAACAGAGGACAGAGGACAGAGGACAGAGGACAGAGGAAGTCAACCATTTTGACAGACAGACCTGGACAGCAGCAGCAGCAACAACAATAATTATTTAGAACTCGAGAAGGAATACAGCAGGATAAAGACACCATAGCCTGATGGAAGGAAAGACCGGTCAGAAACTGTCAGCAAAGCTAAGTATTTATCCTTGAATTATACTGTTGAAGGAGCGCTCTTTGAGTAAAGAAAGACTATTAGTACTATTACACAGAGGATCGTGTAGTGTTTGACTTTTGATTCAGAAGCAACGACACTTGTCAGAAAGACTTACAGTTACTGATATTAATTGTGGTTTACGACAAAGTGTTGTACTGCTTCCCTTCAAGGCACCCCCCTCCATGATCAACAACCCGGAGGAGTGAACAGGCACCAACTGAGGGATGGACCGTCAACACTCTGTACACACCCGAGACATGGGGTCCGGTCCTACTCAAGCAAAAATACCAGTGGCTGGGTCGGAAGACCAAACTAGTAGGGAGGGCTGAGTTCGACATCTGTAGTGAATGACCAGGGACACAAAGGGAGTGTGGAGATCAAGTGCTGTTCTTCCGCTGTAGGATCCTAAGTCGTGGTGCTGGGGGGGTGGGGGGTTGGGGGGAATCGAGCCTGAAGGAATTCAAATACAAGCCTTTCACTGGGCCAAACGGATTAGGAGGTTCTTGGGTTGGTCACCTTCAACTAATACTTTCCCTTATTGGTGTTTCTACCGGGACAGTGTTTGGCGACTTCGATTAAGTACAGAACCCATTAGCTGAGATTTTTAGGCCTTTCTTAGGCCCAGCTGAATATACGGAGGCCCAGGTGAATATACTGGAACTATCGTTTCACCAAATTGCTGCTTATATTGTTTGGGACTGATGTGTTAACATAATGTGCTGAGTTGAAGTGTATTCATAATATCCCCTGAAGTCATAAATAACCTGCTAACAATGTTTTATGGAAAGTTTTAGGTGGTGCATAGTTTTAAGTGTTTTTTAGGATAGGCTTTGTATTGAAATACAATGCATGGTGGGGGATTTGTCAAATTGTAGTATAAACTAAGCTGTATTCAATTGTATCATTTCCTGTAATAAAGAAATCATTATATTTTACTTGTTCGTGTCGTTTCAGTAGACTCATAGGAAGGTCTGGATATTTAATTCAAAATAAACAACCTGTGAACAAAGGGTTAGAAAGATAACTATAAAAAATGTGCTTGCCTGGAATTTAATAGTACTACACCCTGACAAGAGCTCAGACACCAAATGACAGTAACCTTGGTAAATCCCTTCCTCTTCTGTACACTTAAGGTAAAACCCAGCTGTATGAAAGTGGGTAAACACAGATTCCCACTGTAAGCAAGATGTTGCAATATATTTATTTTCCACATTTTAGAAAAAACTGTTAAGACTATTTTCAACAACTAGAAAACAAGCAACAAACAAGATGCTTATCAAATAGATCTTCAGGCCAAAGGAATAGGTTTCTTATAGAGAAAATGGTGCAGCATTTTGATATTGGCTCTCAAATGCACAAAGGAATATTGGCTTTTAATACTGACTACATATTTAGTTGTGGACCCCAGTGGCTAACGTCACTGTGATACAGTAATTAGAAATTAAGGACCAAGGTTATGAAATTCCAAGTATATATCAGTGCATGTGAGTCTACTTAGTGTATGTGTAAAAATATATAAAATGTCTGGTGTCCTCCAGTATTCAATGATTTACGTTATAACAATATCTGTAAGATGTATACGTTATAACAATACCTGTAAGATGTATTAGAACTTGATGTGCTGTTTACTGTCTTCCTGGATCACTTGGAATATCTTTCAATACTTTTTATGCATTATGAAGTGCTTCAAGCAGCTCTGACCTATCCTGAAGCCTGGTAGTGTTTACTATTGGCTGCAGTCCCAGAACCAGCTCGTTTGTTTTTTCTGGTAGGCACGGTGCACTGTGATTTAAGTCCATGGATGCACCTATTAATTGTTCTCACTCGAGAGTTCCCCCAAGCTAACTTTTACAGACAGTAGCTGCTCAGGTTGCTAGGTTTAAGTCTGCCTGGTGTCCCGTGCAGCAGTGTCATCTGGGATGAATGAACTCAATAGCCTATTGGCTTTAGGCATGTTTTATTTATGTAGACAACATTAAAACATAATTTTAAAATGTTCCTAAAATGCATACAGCAACAATAATTGTATGAATTAAATACGAAGACCAGAGGTGCATTTTCAAGACCTCTCTGGTTGTGAGAGGAGATTGGGACTACGTTGTTCAGATGTCATCTCGACCACTGTTCCTAACCAGAGGCCTGGTCATTCAAAAGCTATACAAGATTTCAGCAGTGAAGATCCCGTATAACCTTGTGCAACTGTCAATTATCACTAAAGGCCCTACCAAGCAATTCTTTATTAACAATTGAAATCTGACAGTCCTATGACCAAAAAAAAAAAAATCTTTATATATCACTGTGGCAAAGTGGCTGCTGATAGTGAACAGGTGCAGAGGTGATGTAGTGCAGGAAGAATCACAGGCAGACAATTATAATCCAGTTTAGAAAAGGATGTTTTATTTTGTATTCCCAGTCTGGCGACCAAACTGCTTAGCTGTCTAGTGATATACAAACACAGACAGTTACTTAAACAGACATGAACAAACAAACAAAACACTCACCAATATTTCAAGCTGCTACCTCGTTTACCTGCCGGGTCAATCCGTTCCTGCAATGGAGTCTCGCCTTCATCCAGGCTGACCGACTTCTCGACCCTGGAAATGAACCGTCAGGCCAGCCCATCCCAAGACTTCCCCTTTTGCTATTTAGCACCCTCACAGGTCAGAAGGGAGACTTCCAACCAGAACTCATTAGATTTCTGTCACACTCTGTTACGTAACAATGTATAATAATCTTTATTTTTATACAGCGCTTTTCATAGTGGACCACCATCACAAAGCACTTTACGAGACTAGGGTGTGTGAACAGTGCACCAGTTGTAGAGTCACTTACAAGAACATAAGTCACCGGAAAGACAGAGCACAAGCAGGTTAAGTGACTTGAGAAAGACAGAGCACAAGCAGGTTAAGTGACTTGATCAGGGTCACACAATGAGGGTGGCTGAGCTGGGTTGGACCTGTTTCTTGCAACCCTGTTGTGTCGCCAAGGGCCAGCAAAAAACCAGATCAACACAGCACTACTGTCACAATTAACATTGTTTTTCGTCTAATTGTGTGTGTTAAAATGTACCATGCAACCCTGTGCTTTATTATTTACTGGCTGGTCATCAGACCATTGGATTTAAAAACACATGAAACAATCCATTTCACCCGTACTTTGTTGTCGGTTTGTTCTTGGGATTACTGCACCAGCACCGAACCTGCTACTAATTGCCACTTTGCCACATGGAGGTTGACATTTTCATGTCATTGCAAGAAACCTTAAATTAAACTAAAATAAGAACATAACAAACACCACCTCAGAGCGCAGGCACCAGGTGCTTGTACTACCAGCAGAGAAAAGACTGGCAGGATATTAGGGCTGTCTCTCTATTGAAAATTTGGATCGCTAAGTTATGGGAATTAGTTGATTAATCGACAACTGTAGATAAAGCATTCCAAGAAACCATGAGGTTATTATTATTAATGGATCACAGAGTTTTCACTGGCATAAACCAACAGGAGGATGTTGTTGTGTTGTTTTCTTTCTGATTTAGTTCCTGAGAAGAATAGTCACCGCAGTTATTATTATTGAGTTGCCACTCGCTGTGTGTTATTGTTTTCTGTAAAACATTGATATCCTGTCAGTTAAGAAAAGGCTTAATGCACAGCATGTCTTAACATTGTCTTTAATACGCCAGCCACGCTTACAACTGCATTGTCCTATTTTCTACATTTTCTTTAAATTATCAAATTAATAATCGATACCCGGGTAGTAAAAAAAGAAAATAGTGACGACCTCTCATACATGTGTGTGTATATATATATATATATATATATATATATATATATATATATATATATATATATATATATTATATATAATATATATATATATGATAAGATGATATGATATTGTTTCTACTATAACAAACTGGACTGTCCTCAAGGGTAAACAGCAGTGCACCCACAGTTAAATAATGGAAGTATTTAGTAAACAGATACTGTACATTCAAGGAATTACATGAATTATTTTCAATGTGATTGTGGTACACTGCAGCTTTAAATTTTCCTAGATAGTTTTGGCTCTCTTCCTAAAACTACAAGGGTGTCAACACAAAGAAAGTGCTTGCATGTTTGATCTTGTTTTACAATGTAATTTATGGTTCATCCATCATAGCTGCCTTTTAAAAAGGCGTGGACAGCCATGCTGTATACAGCCCCATTCAACAAGCAGCCAAATGGACTTTTTACATAGTGCCTGTCCTAATTATCCAGAGTTAAACCTACTTACAAATGAACTCTTTTTACCAATATGATCTTCTTCTTCTTCTTCTTCTTCTTCTTCTTATATATATATAATGAAAACAAGGGAGCATGGTTGATGAACCTGTAAAGATGACAATAATTTGGCAGTTTCAAGTCACCTAGTCAATTATAAAAAGCCTTTAAATAGTGACGCTTTTAATTTTTTCAGGTAGGAACTGTGCTGCCTTGGAGCACCAAAATGCAACAGAGTGTAACTAATAGAATATTTAGAAACCTACTTGTTTCTAGCTTTGGATCAGTCTACGTGTGTCCACATGGGAAACTGTATGTTTCTCAATCTTTCTCAGTCTTGATTCTTCCAATTAATTCTCACTTCAGTGTGTTTCATATTGGTGTAAACTGTTCGAAAGTTGTCTTGGTCCAACAATGCAGACTGAAATACATTCACATTCAATACTATGCTGTTCTTGAACTACTTTACTTTGGATTTAGGGAAACAGCATAATCCATGTCTGTAGTTTGTTTTGTTTCAAAGGTTTGTTTTGAAAAATCATTTGGTCATTATCAATTCTTTATTTTGCTGAGAGGTTTAAAAAATACCACTGTATTAGTAAAAAAAAAAAATATCCCATGCCTCAGCTACACTGTTAAAAACTGTAGGATTATGATATGATAATGATAACAGTACCTGTCAAATAGAGGCTGCTGTAAAATGAATTACAACGTGGGTAACACTTTACATTAAGGATATTAGGATATGTGTAAAGTGATTTGAGGCTTCAAAACACATACATTGCTGCCAAAAGACGTGTTTCACTGGTGTAAAGTGGGACTTTAGCAGTCACTAACAATGTGTCTCATGTAAAGAATGTTTTCCCTTTGTGTTCTGCACCCGCTATCACATTAGCACTTTGACCTTTTTAATCCATTTAAATGATACTGGAATGTATTCAAAAGAAGAAAAGAGCATGGAATTGGGCAGGGATCTGGAATATGTAAGGATTTTGCCTTGCACTTGGGCAGTTGCCGACCCTTGAAAAACTTTGCACCTCCTCTGACAAGGTGTAAACCATTGTAGAAGCAAGTAATTAAGAGCTGTATAAAACCACACATCTTCAGAGACCTGTCATTGGCTTCAGGATGGCTGCTGTGGTACACTTCCTGATGTGGTTATGCGTGTTGACAACAGGCAGGAAAACGACAAGACAGAGAAGACCCTGCATATTCAAACTCAGGGACACTTTGTTTGGGATGGATTGTCTACGCTTTCCTCTCCAGCGGTGTCAGATATGATGTGGATAGCGGCCCGCATCCTGTTCCTGCTGCATGCCTGTGCTGTGTTGCAAGTTTTGCTTTTGTTCGCTGCCGCAGGTCGTGCCACCTTTGCATCACCTGGTTGACTGTCCTGGTAACACAGACCGCATTGATTTTCTCCACTATAGAGGACCATATGTCCTCTTTGGTAGCATAACTGATGTTGGCTGAGGCTTTTCCAAATAACTCAATTTCATGCTGAGTGACCTCAGCCGTAAGGACTCTCAGGTCCTCAGAAAACTTTTCTATTCTGTGCGCCAAGAGGACTTTGCTTTTCGTGCACCACTGTGATAGAGAGAGAAAGGATCAATGTTGTAAATCTTCCAACCACAATGGGTGCTGTGTAAGGATGGTGCTATGCTGCCTCCTAGATGGACCGCCTTAACAGTGGGTGGAAACCGGAAGGTGACCATATTAGGAGTAGCGCGTAGTTGCAATCCATTGCAATCAGCTGCGGCACAGCTCTCTATTGAAGAAACCATGGAGACGGGTTGTTTGCAGGAAGTCTGGGTACAAAGAGGAAGCAGTTACGTCAGTACGCCACCTTGCGCTGAAACGTAAATGACGGCCGCAGCTGTGTTTTGTTATTTTGTTACATGTTTGTTTTGTTGTTTCAAACGAGGATTAAGAGCCAGGGGCTGCAGCCATGGAGCCCCACAGTGAGCACCTGCCTCACCGCACAACAACAGCATGCACCTCGGACCCGATTCTGGAGAGCAAACTTTCATGCACGGGGACACGGATTACAATTATTGTTTATTTTTGAGTGTGAACGCTAGCCGTGTACCCCCAATACCATTGCTGGTAGAGGGACAGCTCTTTTTGTTCTTTAAATAAAAACACAGACGTTATTGAGAGAAATCACTACACCACTTGCACTCACAGTCACAAATCTCATTCAGTGTCTACTGGTTTCTGTACTGCTAACTCACCTCACCTCTGGGCTGTAAATGCGGCCAGTAAATACCCTGATGAACAGGTGGCGCTCATTGTGGCCCTCATTATCATGATTGCAGCTCATTATTTGTGTGTGTTGAGTTATTTGCATTGCTCTTAAGCTTACATAGGCTACAGTGCAAAATAAGTGTCTGGCCACTAGGCAATTTGGTTTTGCAGATTAAACTATTTGCCCTGCATCTATCCTTACATAAGCCTCTAAATGTCTCGAACTACACTGTTGTTAGAGACATGTAGAGTATGACTGTGTAGTTGCAAAGAAACAACGTTTAATTTCAAAATGAAAAACATTGGCAGTTATTAGCGCATCCTATTAGAGCTCCCCATATTGAGCTACCAAACCCACTTCCTGCAGTAGATTGTGTTTGCATGGTGTCTGTGATCTGATGAAACCATGCTCCTACATAGTATGGCTGCTTGGAATTGGTTCCTATTGTGTTATCTGACTGTTTTGGGGTTAAAGAAGGACTATCTAGATGCAGTTTTCTGACCACAAAGTGTTTGTGCTTCTTTTAATTCCCTCAAGATACGGCAAAAAAATGGATATGAGTGAAAGTGTTGTAAACAATGGTATTAATTGGTAAGAAACCTAATAAAATGCTTTCTTGAGCAATTAGAAGGAACCTTTTCCCGTCTGCTTTGCATGCATTTGTTTTTGCCTGACAATTGCAAATTGCTTCAGGTAATTTTTCTTTTCCAGCTCTTTGTGGAGAATCTTCAAAAATGACACCTGAATTTAAACTATTTTGATTGTCATTTTTAGCTAACAAAAGTTTTTTGCTTCATCTTCTATACGTAATGCAAAATCAGTGTCTTGGAGATTGAGCGTCTGCAGATAAAATTCTGCATCAAGGCATCGTCAATGTCTCAGAACTCTCTTCAGAGAGCTCACTGAACCAATCTAGAATCAACAAACAGTGCAGTTAATTAATGAGTGTGCCTTTGGTGGGTTACACCCTGGCCCAGAGCGTATTTTATGTTTTATGTGGTGTGCTATTGTTTATATGTATGTATGTATGTATTGGTGCATGGGGTGTGGTATTATTAATATTTAAAATGTATGTATTTGGGCACTGCGGTTTTAGGTCAGCAGGGAAGGGTTAATTCCCTTCCCTGCCAAAGTAGTTCACGTGCAGACTATGCTGGGGCCCGACTGAATGATTAGCAATCGAGCCTGGGCAACCCTGCATAAAAGAGGTGAGAATTTCTCACCCGAGGTTGGGTGTTCAGGGAGGAAGAACTGAGAAATATACAATAATAATTGCTACTCTTCCTGGCTTAAAACCAGCATAATACTTGTTTGGTTCAGGGTCTTGTGTTTGTCTGTTTATTTTGGCCTCCATGCTTTGTAAATGTCTTTTGTTTTGTTTAAACCTTTTATATTTAAAAATAATAATAATGCGCTTCACTCACAGTACAGAATCTGTCTCTTACTGGTCTGACGTCACCCACAAACCATCCGGGTGAGTGCCATAAGGAAGCTTTTTTAAACAGTTTTGATGATTTTTCACCTCAAGACCAATGACACTTAAAATTACCGCTGGTTGAAGGAGGTGACTCTAAGGTTGTTCACATATTAATTGTTTTCTGTAGCTTTTACATCGACTTCCACTTTGCTGGTAGTATCCTAATTTTCTAAATCATTTTCCAGAACCAGTGGCAAAGGGAGAAGCGCCACCATTACCAGAGGACTGGCAACAGAGAAGAGGGAGGAGGTGGTCTCTTCACCACAGACCCGACCAATCTGTCACCGGTAGGTCAGGTACCTGGTCCCACGCTCCTAGACACCCTGCAATTATGTCTGGACTTCGTGTCACTGGGCCTAGTACCCAGGTCGATACACCACCAGACACAATCATTCGCCTGGTATCCTACTTCGCTGTCTGTGGTGGATCAGATGTCACTGCACCGGCTTCAGGTCTTACACCTGAGCCTGCAGCTACAGCCACCAGGTCACCAGTCTGCGCTCCAGTCGCCCCTGCCACCCCATTTAGGTCCCCTGTCACCAGTTCTCGGTCTCGGAATGTGGACCGACCCACCCTCTAGCCCAACCAAAAGAAGGTCCTAAAATGGACAGTTTTGGAGTTGTAAGGCAATGTTTGGGTTTTAAAGGGAGGGGAGAGGTGGTCGTGAAATGGCCGTTTGTGCTGCACACAAGAGGGATAATATGTGGCAGAATAGAGGGAGGAAAGATGTAGTCCAGGGGTTGATGCAGGATAATCTAACAGGATAGCCCTTTGAAAACACTTTTTTTTTTAATGTAATACATGGGGTAGCCAATATTGGCTGTCAAGGTCTTCCTGTGTTCACATCCTCAGAATATTCAATTCCTATGGAAATTCCATTATGGGTGTTTTATCGTTTTCTTACTTCAATAAAGAAGATGTTATTGCTTCTCCCCCCCAAGTAAAAACTGTTTGTACAATGGAATACTTGTGGCTCAATCATACAAATGACTGAGTAAATATACAGCTAAGACCAAAAATGACCTAAAATTTTAGGATTGAGATAATTAAACAAAAAAAAAAAAACTATATGAACATAATTTAGATCATTTATTATGATCTGTTATAGATTAACATAACGTAATTAAAGAAACTACAAAATGATTTCTCAAAAGTCTACCGGAAGCCATAATAGTAGTACAGTTTTTAACATTAGGTTTCAAAATGTCACATTTTTAAATTTTTGACTGTTATATAAGGAAAACTACAAAGTGATATGCAATTCAATATGTTAATATTATTTAGCATATTTCATTTGACTTTATGTCAAAAATGTGTTAATTATATAGTGGTTTTTACACTTTTCATCACAAGTACAGTGTTTCCAGCAGGGACCACCAGGTGTACCAGTAACTATTTGCAATCTTAAAAACGGCTGTTGTAAAACAGACATCTACCCCATTACAACCAGGTTTGTTGTGTCTGTACTCACTTGTTTGTTGCCTCATTCTGCTTAATGTTTAATCAGTGCAGCTGATGACTGCAATGAACTTGGCATATTTATATTTTAAATATTTTGCAAGTGTTTTGTATGGAATTGGTGTCTGCACCTTTAATTGTGTCCAGTTGTAATATGGAAATAACCATACCTGTGAACTTTTGGATTTGACTGACCCTGAGACCCTTGCAAATATGAAATATAATTATGTATTTCCTTTGTAAGCATAGGTTACGTGTTTGCAAATACAACCCCGTTGTAAATTATGAAGCAAACAATGTTTAACTGCATAAATATTATACAATAAGCAAGCTTTGTACTTGTGTTTTACTGGTGCATGGTGCCAGAGACAGGGCTGGAGATTGTATCTTCATCACGTACCTCTTGTGCTGCTGATGCTGCTGTGGATGGCCTTGTCCTGGTGACTGAATAAGTTGCTTGTTTTGCTTGGTGCAGAAGTTCATTTCCATATTTAATGGAGTGTCAGTCTTAAACATGTTCACCTTGACTTTACGGTTGATTCACAAGTGCAGCTGTATTCATTTTTATTTTTCGTTACCAAGGGAAACTCTTTCAATGTCAGGATTACTATGTGACAGCACTAAAAGAAGCTTGATAACCTTACATAAGAGAGGGAAATGGCCACTGAAAGCAGATTCCATTTGTGAAATCTCAAACCAAAGTTTTGCTGGTGACAGTGACGTGCCATTAGTTTGCATTCACAGTATTTCACTGTCCTGCAGTGTTTGATAATCAGTGAATTCTTCAAATAGCTGGTCCTTTTTTTTCAGCTGCTACCACTGATGGGAAAGTTGCCATAATGGTTTCAAGGCATTTGACTGTGATTTGCATTCTTTTAGAGACATCAAGAATTTGAGGTGCTTCTTTCAGAATGGGCTCATGAATTGGCATCTTCTTCTGATAATAACTAGCAGCTGCAACATAGCAATTCCATTCCATCTTTGTAAAATGTGTTCATGTCTATTGATGGCAGTACAGAGGAACTGCTGTACTGCTTGATTGTGAAACCAGTCAACATGTTTTGGTTTCCTAAGTAGTGTAAAGGGATCCCTGCAGAAGATGCCAGGAGTTCTGGTTTTATGAAACTGCTGAATTACTGGATTTACTTTTTGGAGAAAGCTCTGTTCTTGCTGACAAAATGTGTTCAGTTGCACAAAGACAGGGTAGAGTTTACAAACAACAAATACAACTCAGTGTTTGGATCACTGAGTATCATCTTTATTCTCTGCAACTGTGGATCTTGCGACACTGCATATAATTTGAGAGCTGGCAGCTGAACCAGAATCCTCCTCACTACCTTCTCCAGTGACAGCCAAGGAGCAGCATCATGTTTGAGAATGTTTCTGTTTTCAGTTTCACAAAATGTGCAAAAATCCTTTAGTTGTGCAATCTTCTTTGAGCTTTTTTGAAAAGTACTTGAAAATAACAGACACAACTTAACTAAGATCTACAGACAGTGCAGATAATCCTTTCCTTCAGCACACCGGAGAACCAAGTGACACAGGCAACGCTGTGCATACACATTCTGGACTTTATCAGAAATCAGTTTTTTCAGACCTTTACTTCTCCCCATGTTTAAAGTGGCATTATCCAGGGCTAATCCAACACAATTATCAACAAAGGTGTTTATTTTTATTGCTTATTTATTTTACTTATTATACTAAAAAATGACTGCATTTCAGAAATGCAATGTGCTCTGAGTGTATTGAACCTAACGTTGTTTAAACAAACGTCAAATCCGGGGTGGGGGGGAACCAACGATCTGCAGAAAATATTAATATTTTTGTATTTATTTTAAATTTTAAATAATGGTAATTACCTTGTATCTATTTGTATCTATTTTTATTCTGATGAGGAGACAATCTAAGTCTCTCTAACTCTCTGCCAAGTTGCCATATTCAAAACGTCCTTTTGCGCATCACAATCCATTCTGCGCTGTGCAGAAATAAAATGTATGCATCACGCAATTTGGGGGGAGTGGCTGACAATATACATGATCCTAGTATATTCAAAGGTATGCGCCAAGCACAAAATCAGGTTTGTGACGCGCAAAATAAGGATTGTGAAAGGACTGCGTTAACTCCGTGCACACTACCATTCCAACACTGACTACAAACAGGCAACAATGGGAAACGTGGGTAGCATGCAGCATGTCCGTCGACATGTGGATGCGAGAGATACAAGGCACACCCAGCAACAGCAACCCCCACATAGGCGAAGATATGCTGAAAGGATGTACTGGCCTCTGCACACATATGAGGAGCTCAGCAATGAGAAAATCGTGTCCAGGTATCGTCTTGACTCATCTATGATACATGCTGCATGATGACCAGGCCAGAACAAACCTGCGCAGTCATGCCTTGTCTGAGCAATTAGTAGTGTCTGTCTGTATATGTATCCTGGCTACCGGACCTTCCAGAAGGTAACAAGTGATATAGTGGGGATCAACCAGTCAGCCATGTCCCGCCACCTCGACCCGTTCATAACCGCGTTGCTGCGACGTGCTGAGGAACATATTAAATTCCCCAGTACCAGAGCAAACAGTGAGGAGATAATGCAGGGTTTTTATGAGGTCGCGCACCTGCTGCGCGTGGTAGGTGCAATTGACTGCACCCATATTGCTATCCGGGCACCTGTTCCACTTGTCCTGTTTTATTAGGATTCTAGTTGTATTTGGAATAGTGGGAAATTAGAATAGCTATTCCATGCCATGTAACAGGGTATTCCGAAAGAATCCGTCCGTATTCTGGATACCAGTATTCCCAAAACGTGATACCGAATACTAGACACACGAGTCGTCGTTTTATAATCTACAATATATAAGACAACAAAAACTGTGCACAAATATATTAGTACTTATTAGTACTGGTTGCTGACTATGTAATATCTTCCTATTTTTTTTCAGTAGATCAACAGTCAATACCAGGATATATATATATATATATATATATATATATATATATATATATATATATATATATATATATATATATATATATTTTTTGTTTTTGTTTTTTTTTTTTTTTTTTTTTTTTAAATAAGAAAAAAAAAGAAAATGCATTGCACAGGCAGAGATTGAACCCAGCACCTCTAGCACAGTGGCTACAGCACCGATCCGGTGTACAAGAGAGCCGCAACCCTGACGAGTGTATCAAGTGTACTGTACTGGCTCAAATAGTGTCAGAGTAACAGTCTACTGGATTGGGGACAATAGTACAGACGTACAATGGTACACATCCCCAAACCCCCCCACCCCCATCCGCACACACCTAATGTGTGAATCAGTTATGTATTTTATCACTGTATTGATATGATGTAGTGTTTATATGTGTTCTTCATTGCTCCACAGGCATATCGGCATCCAACGTGTGCCATCAAAGAATGGAAATGAAGATTGAGAGAAGGATGAAGAGGGGAGGGGGGTCCTGCTTGTTATCTTTGCTGTTGCCACACATCTGTAAATTAATTGTATAAATACATCATACACCCATCTTGTGGCCCATTGCTTTATTTGGCTATTCTATAGGTTGCTGTGCATTACGGGTGATGGGTGGCAGCTGCAGTTAAAGTTTTCCTAAAATCAGACCGGTAATACGATCAACCAATCAAAGACCTGTATTTTCTCTGCAGCAGTCAAATCGTAAGTTAGCTGAGGCGGGACAAACAGTTCTGTTAACTGTAATTTCTGGCCGTTTTTATGCAGCTGTTCAGTTTGCTGAATGTCGGCTTTGCTAATTGTACAGAGACTGTTCATTTATTGAGAAATCTTAGTAGGTTACAGTTAACATTTTAGGAGCGTATTTAGAATTAATTATAATTCTTACAAAAAAATGGCACAAGGAAAAATATCCATTCCAGCGACACTCAAAACCTTATAAACTGGGCTTAATCATGATGTTCAAATGGGTGAATAGAATGAATAACATAACGCATTTCTGTGTATTGTGTATATAAAAAATGCTTGATTGATGTTTACTTTGCAGGTGAATGAACTTGTTACATTTATAAATCAGAGAGTGTGCTACCACAGTAGACTTTGTCACGGCACGACTTATATAAAAAAATAAAAATCATTCAGAAAAAAAAGACAATATCCAAAGTCTTTTTTATTTTTTTACTTAAAAAATATACAGCTATGTCGGAGCAGCTGGCCTTTAAAGAAACCTATATAGCATTTCCTTGTGATACAATATTGTCCATATTCAATAAAACAGTGGCGCTATCAGTACATTATTTTGAAAACTCGGCGCCTAGCTATGGAGCCAATTGTTTATTCAAATGGTCCGTATCTATGTGTGCACGTTATATTGTGTGGTCTCGTCTGCTGTCATATCAGTACATACTGTGGCGACACCAATGATAGCAGCTTGTCGGGGTAATGCCATTACTAATGGTGACTGTCCATCATTCTGCATTCTCGCTTGGCTGTTGCGTGCAGTTGCTATATTGACTGTGAATGTGCAGACGATTTTGCGAGGCACAAACAGATTTGCGAATTGCTCAAAAAAACTGCTATATTCCAATGTCTCGCAACAGCTTTGTGCTGTTTTGAAATATCTCTTATTTTGTGCCAAAGCACTATTTTTTTGCGAGGCACAAATTTAGCGAGGGGATTGCGCGAAGATCGAAGATTGGGCCCTCTGTGTAAAAAAGTGCCTCCTGTTTTCTGAAGGGCAATTCTACGCATTAAATGGCATTCTTATACCATTAGAGCCTGGGGCAGCTGTACATATTAACATTGTTTACATTTACAAGGTAACATTTGGATATGGATTGAATAGGTTTACTACAAACACTGTTTTATCTAAACTTTATTATCTAGTTATAGCCAACCTAACATATCCCATGTTCAGTCCTTGGTATACAGTACACACAGGCAGCATGCATATACACCTTGTTTAATACAATTATTATATATGCTATCCATCTGTTTAAATGAAGGAACACAATCACATGTAAAAATGTGAAAATAATGTAGATTCCACAAGCTTAAGTCTGCATATTGTCTTAATGCAATGTTAAAGTCTGTAGCAACTTATGAACACAACCAATGGTTCTGATATGTACATATTTAAAGCAAGCATACATCAGTAGTCTATTCAATAATTTCTTGCATCACATTCTACAGTAGGCTACACCGCTTTCAGTGTATATATGGAAAAAAATGAAGAAAAAAAGAACTGGTACATAAACTGGCACATTAATTAAAAGACTTGAAATACTAACATACTAACGTACATCCTTATATCAATCAATCAATCAATCTTTATTTTATATAGTGCCTTTCATAGTGGAACACCATCACAAAGTGCTTTACAAGATGCAATAAATATAACAAAATCCATAACACTTCAAATAGAGAAATGCATAATACATGATATACAGTGGAAAGTACATAATATATGATAGTAGTGTAATACATGAAATAGTACACTAAATACAATGGGAAGTGCATACTACGTGAAATAGTACACTAAATACAGTGGAAAGTGCAGAATACATGAAATAGTACAATAAATACAGTGGAAAGTGCAGAATACATGATAGCAACAATACGTGAAATAGCAGCAACAGCTAATAACAGATATCAGGCTTAAGGAGCATGGAAAGCAAGAGAGAACAGGTGGGTTTTGACAGTTGATTTAAAGCGAGCTGCAGACGGAGCATCACAAACCAAAGCTGGGAGAGAGTTCCAGAGAGTCGGCTCCATGAAGCTAAATGAGCATTGTCCAAGTGTGGTGCACTTTTGCTTGGGGATAACAAGCAGGCCAGAGTCGAAGGACCTCAGCTTGCGGGTAGGGACATAGCGAGTCAACAGGTTGAGGAGGTACTTGGGACCTGTGTGATGAAGGGCATTGTAGGTGAGCAGGAGAGTTTTGAACATAATCCTGAACTTTACAGGTAACCAGTGCAGCTGAGTAAGATGGGGGGTGATGTGATCACTTTTTTTACATTGGGTAAGGATCCTGGCAGCAGCATTCTAAACTGGCTGCAGTCAGTTTATGGTGTGTGCCGGGAGAGCAGCATATAGAGAGTTGCAGTAGTCGAATCCAGAGGAGAAAAATGCATGACCAAGTATCTCCTCATCCGGGAGGGAAAGGTAAGGACGGACTTTGGAGATGTTTCTAAGATGGTAGAAGGAATATTTGGCCACGGAGGAGTTGTGGGCATCAAAGGAGAGGTTGCTGTCCAGAAGTACACCAAGGCTCCAAGGGGAAGGCAGCAGCAGACAGTTTCCGAGGTTTGGGCAGCTCTGTTGAGATTCTTAAGTTGAGTTTTAGATCCTGCAAGAAGGAGTTCAGATTTGTTAGTGTTCAGTTGAAGAAAATTGGCAGACACCCAGGCCTCAATGTCTTGAATGCAAGCTGAGAGCTGGACCATGGCAGGGGGGCTACCAGGGTCGAGTTTTAAGTAGAGCTGGGTGTTGTTAGCATAGGAGTGAAACATGAGGTTGTGTTGGCGGATGAGGTGGCCCAAGGGAAGCATGTAGATATTGAAGAGAAGAGACCCAAGAACAGATCCTTGGGGGACACCACAAGTGACTGGATTTGCAACACATCTGTGTCCAGCATAAAATACAGACTGCATGAGTCCGGATAGGTAAGAGGACATCCAGGAGGGACAGGTTCCAGAGATCCATGATCTATGGTGTCAAAAGCAGCTATTAGGTCAAGAAGGACAAGCACAGAGGAAGCACCAGCATCAGCATTGAACAGGAGATCGTTCACAATCCGGAGCAGAGCAGTTTCAGTACTGTGATGCGGCCGGAAACCAGACTGTAGAGGTTCAAGCAGGTTGTTGTCCATGAGATGTTTCATCAGCTGACTGGCTACAGCCCTTTCGAGAGTTTTTGAGAGAAAAGGGAGATTGGAGATGGGACAGAAATTAGAGCCTGTCAAGGGGGTTGATGGGGGGGGGGGGGGGGGGGGGGGGGGGGGGGGGGGGGGGGGGGGGGGGGGGGGGGGGGTTGAGTACCGGCGTGACTCTGGCAAGCTTGAGGGCAGCAGGAACTGAGTCAGAGCAGAGGAACACGTTGAGAGTGTGCATTATGGAGGGAGCAAGATTAGAAGCATAGAGACGGACAAGGTTAGTTGGCCAGGGGTCCGTGGGGTACGTGGCAGTAGTTGATTTCAACAGTAAGCCAGAAACATCAGCAATGGAGAGAGGAGAGAAGGAGGAGAGGGCAGGAGGAGCAACCGGAGGAGCATCGAGGTGGTCAAGTAGTAGACTGGGTTTGTGGTGGGCGAGCGTAGAATAGATGTTGTCGATTTTGTTCCGAAAGAAAGAGAAGAAATCATGACAGGTAAGAGAGGAGAATGGACGGGAGTTGAATCGGTCGGTGGCTGGATGTAGGATTTGGTCAATGGTCTTCAAGAGAAGTATTTACCATGTCCCATAGTTATAATTTCATAGAAGTATTTCACCCTGGGCGCGACAAGTGCACGACCGTAGTTTACAAGATGGTCGGTCCAGATCTCTCTGTGAACCGTTAGTCCAGTACTTCAAGTTTTGTTTACACTGTTGAAAAATGCCGAAAAACTACCAAGTTTACAGTTTGGTGACATATATGTGTAGTCAAAATCTATCATTAAATTACAAAATAAATGAATGAATCTGAAAATGCACAAAAGTATACTGTATATTAATTGAAATCAGAATTCCATATTATGCTATTTCACTGACTAGTCTGAAAAATTGCAAAATTATTGTCATCATAAAGTAACGTCTACCCTCTGCCAATGTTGTCAGATATCAGTAACTCTCTCCTTAACTGGCAGCATGCAAGGGCAATACTCAACATCATTAGGATTGTCACCTGGTTGTTTTTTACATTTACTGGTTGCCGGTAAAACATCTTCAGATCTTCAATCTATGGGATTTTTTTTTTCTATGACAGATGTTTCTAAGCTCAATATAATTGCTGCAGTATTGCCACTTATCCAGTTTAAGCAATCAAAACTGCTGAAAAAAAACAGCAGCTGTGTGTGCGCCCCCAACACGCAAGCAATCGTACTAGTAATTGTATATCTCAGAAATCGCATATTACAATGACGGCAAAGTACAGCAGAGTACAAAGGCTAGCTGGAAAAATGTACTGATGAAACAAACATCTGTTGTACAATTTTTCAGTATGTCTTCACAGTAAAATGTGATGAAGCTGATGCTGTTTGGAAGCACTCTGCTTTATTTTTATATGGTGGGCTGGGGTTCCTTTGTTATGCATTTTAAAGATGGTAACCCTATTCAACATGATATTCAACATATACTTGATTATTAGATATATCAATACCATAGCCTACATTTATTGTCAATGAACAAACTTTTAATTTTAATTATTTTTTTCGGACAGTAGGATTATGACAACTTACCTGACGCGAAGTGCTCGCTACACAGTCGTGTGTGTTGAGTTGGTGTCCAATCTTTCTTTTTTATTTCTGATAACCACTTCTTACGACATTCATCTTCGACAGGATTTCAGTAAAAATAAACTCCTTCCTTCCTCCCTCTTCTGTTTGAGCATCCAACTGCACAACAAATCTCCAGCATACTAAAAATAAATATAGTCTCTCTAACTGAACTGTTGTATTACTGTATTCTTCGATTGCTGCAGGCTATGCCCGACACTCGCTTGACCATTTCAATTCAATAAATTATATGTTTACTCTGCTTGAGTCAGAGATTCTAAAAGATAGGGGGAAGTCCACAGTAACAGCTATTAGTTCAGCTATAGAAAACACTGTAATAAATGTATAAAGCATAGGCTATCTGTGGCTGAAGGGATGATCTATAGGTATTTGCTGTACACTGTTGCTTTTCAGTGTTTCCCAGAATTGGTAAACTGGTGCCCATACAGTTAGATTTGCCCTAGAGATATCAATGATCCCTAATCAGACTGGCGTGGAAGTCACTCCTAAACATAAACATCCAAATTGAACTGGTAACATGTTGCAATACTTAAACACTGCTTTTATTACACTTGGTTTGTACATACTTTTATTTTTATTTGCTGAGGCACATACTGTAAGCTTTGATTTTCCCCACATAAAAGAATGTTAAGAATATTATTATTATCAATTGCCACTGACGAATAGTAAACCAGTTTGAAAATAAAAACACAGGGAAGCATATAAAGGATTAGCAAACCAGTATTTCTGGTCGTAAAATGTAAAGTATACCAAGTAGTAACTCAGTAGTGGTAATACACAAGAGGGACCACTTTGTAAAAACCATTTCAATACAACTTTTGGATTCCTCAGTTTTCATGCACTTCTGGTTCAGTCCCACCTACTTCAGAATGTGAATCACCCTAATTTTGATTAACAGTGTGACAATATAAACATTGCAGGTACTGTATACTTCATTGTGCTATAATGCAAGGAAAATGTTGTTGGATATCAGTTCCCTTATAATTAAGTCAAAAATGAGCTTGGATCTGTTTCAAATGCAGATACTTTCATATATGTTGTAGGAATGGGCTTGTGGCATCCCAGAAACAGGGTTGATTTATTACTTCAATACCACCTGATAACCTGGTCATACTTCATCTATCACACTGGTGCACTGTGCTGTATGAGCTTCCAAGTTCCTGATCTAAAACCAAGGTCCCATCTGCTTTGTGTACCCCAATGCATTTGTCAACGAAGAGCTCATAATGACTTTGGCATCTTGGATACATTCTTCTAAGAATCTTTCATTTTGTCATTGAGACACACCTTCCTTTAGGAAATGAATCGGAAAGTTCAAAATGTTAACTAATATAGTTAAGTAATAAAAAGATGATCGCAGTACTAGCATCATATTATT
Organism: Polyodon spathula; assembly: GCF_017654505.1. Classification (NCBI taxonomy): domain Eukaryota; kingdom Metazoa; phylum Chordata; class Actinopteri; order Acipenseriformes; family Polyodontidae; genus Polyodon; species Polyodon spathula. The sequence continues at coordinate 23,501,819 of NC_054537.1, read as the reverse complement.
ATTAGATTACATAGTCGTTATCTATGCAATTCCCACTGTGTTGTTCTTGCTTAAGTTTCCAAACAAATGGCTGCTAAACGTGTTGCTTCCTAATATGCCCTCAACCCAATAACCTTATGCAGAAAAGTCAAGAAAACATGAACAACTGGGAAAAAACAAACCAACTATTGAAAATGTTTCCACTTTTGGCAGGCACATGCACACGATTACTTCCATCTATATGGGTCACAAACCATTGCCAGCTGTTAGATGGAGTCAGCTGTGCATTTCTGTACTCATCAACATCTGTTTCACAAAAACAATATCCAGCTTTTAGCACTGAAATGGAGGTTACACCATATGCCAGCAAGCCACTTAGTTTATGCCTTGGGAGCCAGATTTACACTAGTTGAAGTAACAATGAAAGTAAAGAGAACTGAAATGTTATTTGAGACCTGGATGCAATGAGTGTTCATTCAGGCCATCAAGTATCTGTCGAGCTGCTTCTGCTCAAAGTCTGTAGCAACAAACTGTTCTGGTATTTAAAAATTAACAATGTTAAATAACAGTTTGGTATTACAAATGCATTTTCCCCAATTAATCTGCAAATTGCAATAAGAAGATTTTTTCACATAAAATAACTTTTCTGGAAGGTATAATCCACAGCTTGTGTGCCAAAAACAATTCTGTAATTGTATTAAAACTAAGTAAGACATTTGTTATATACCAGGACAGCACATTCCCTGTGTCCTGAACTGTCTTTCATTCTTACTTTTAATAGCCTGTCCTATCAAAATCTACTTTCTGTTCATGGAAATAAACTTTTTAGCTTTTACGTTTTAAATGCTTCTTGCTGTCTTACAGTATATATTATAAATAATACCTCATGCCATGTAACATGTACTTATTAAGCTGCTAAAGATCAACCAAAAAACAAAGCAAAAAAACAAACATATTTTACTATTTTCTAGATATTATTATATATAAAGAGACACCCACCAGCCCTACTCTCTTCTTCCCTATTACTAAGTGATTGCACAGCTATTATAAAGCATATAAGAGATAACAGTATTCTGAATTAATAAAATCGGAGACAAGGTATTTACACTAGTCAGAGAGACCATTGTTATAAGCTATAGTTACAACTTCTAGTTATTCTGTAACAAAATGGGACCAGGTGCTTTCCCAATGACACACTTTGACACCTAAAACCAAGGAGGCCGAAGTGATAATCACCCCTAGCACTTCTATTGCGAGTCACACAGCAGAAAACAACAATACGTGTATGAGCCTAGTTTTCTACTCAGCTCTGACAGGCCACATTGCAAAGCGGTGGACCATAGCTAATCCAGTCTGTGCCATGCCTCGTTGTTATTCACAGCATGCGCCATTCTCAACTACTCTCAATCACTTAGCGAAAGTACTTACACCAAAATCCTAAATCCTGCCCTCATTGACCAACATTACAGTCAAGCCACCTATGGCATTTGGAGCTACACGCACCCAATGTGTGCTCTACACGAGACTGACACCCAAAGCACCCCAAGAACATAAAGGAGACCACAGGAATTAATTTAGCAAGCTAACGTAAACCCAGAGCAGCCCAAAGATGCCTCTGTCAACCAAACAGAAACTAGTGTCCGAATAACAAGATCGCTACAATACTGTATGCAAAATGTTTTGGTCTTTACTTTTGCTGCTCCTGTTCTGTGTCTACCTTCAACTGAATCAGTCATTTGTCTCAGTGACAGGTTGCTGTCAATTAGACCATTTTGTGACATTTGTTTCTCCAAATTATACTGTGTCAAAGCCATTGACAGGTTACAAATTGACGACAGTGAGTACAGTGACTAATTTGTCTTTATTAAAGTTGTATCTCTTTGAAAAGTTATAGCTATTCCTCACATGAATAATACACAACAGTCAAGCAACTCAGGGACAGAAAATGTTCATATGTCCACTTGTTCCAACCATGAGTTGTCTCTCCCTGACATAGTTTATTTGGCAAACTGAAGATGAAATCAATATGAAGAATGTCAAAAGGAAAGGTTTATTATAATCTAGATGCAACATCACAATAAGCCCTTGAACAGGCTGAAAGGTAAGTCAACCCTTCTCATGGGAGGTGCCTCCTTAATGCATTTCACTTTATTCTGATAAAGCATTCAGTCATCAACATCGGAATTCAGACTAGCTGCAGGCTCCGGTGATTAAGGACCACATGATATATGTATGATGTTGAAGTTAAAGGTTTTGGAATCACTGGCATTCATTCTTGGTTGAACAGCTTAAAATGAAAGGCCAAGAACCAAGGAGATGGCTGCTTTTTAGGTGCATGACAACTATTCATTTGTATAATTATGTTATTTGTTTCCATTTTCCATTTGAAGAAGTGCTATTTTTAGTTTAAATTTGAATGCTGTTTTGTTTTTAGCTTAAATGTTGACAGTTTTTGTAAGGGATTCTTCAGTATCAACATCCAGCTCAAATTCTGAATTAATGTCCAATCAGGAGGACTGAAAATTATCACATAGGGGTGGCTAGAGAGAGATGAGCTGTGTTCAGACAATTTACCTCCCTGATCCATGACAGCACAAAGAAGCCTGTGGGCCTCCAGCAAAAACTGGAAATTCAGACCACCATGATTTGAACCAGAATCGGAACCAGACTGTACCGTTATGGAAGTGCAGAAACTACAATGCTTGTTATTTGCACAAATAAATTCTAAATAATGTGTACATTTGAACAATATATTAATTGACTTTATTTGAGATTATTCCACTTCTGACAAATTCTTGGAATTTGTTTATATTACACTTTATAAACATTTAACTGGACTTTATTTTATTGAAAAAGGCATCATATATATATATATATATATATATATATATATATATATATATATATATATATATATATATATATATATTAAATTAAACATTAGAAGGAATGCTGCATGTCCTTTTGGCTCATCACCAGCTACCCTGAAGCATATTCCTACAGCATATAAGGTGGCTCTGAACCAGGGTTACTTCACTTCGGCTCCTTATTTTCCCATCCAAGATTGTTACAACTCCTTATGGATGCTTACTATGGTAAAATGGTGCTATCATTTTTACAACGGTTACTGTGATTTTTGCAGTGCTTTACTCTGGCTATCAAGTTGGCCTTTGCTGTACCATGCTATGCATTCACAATGTGCCAATGTTTTGCTATGATTTTATTTCAGCAAAGTTTTATATAGGGAAATCAGGCGACACTTCCCAACTTTCGTTTTTCTTACAGTTCATTAAAATAAGGGGACCGTGAGTAAACAACCTGACGAATTCATTGCTACATGTTACTGTATTTCTCCTTTAACCTTGAACTAACTGAGCCAGTGTCCTCTTGCAAAACAAAACTTCCTTGACATTAGCATTTCTATCCTTAATTCATGCCTCCGGACAAGTGTTTCATGAGTAAACAGATTCTCACAGCTTTCTTCTTTACTGCTTCTTTCTAGCTACAGGCTACACACTGATAACTAGCAGGCTCATAGCTGATCTAGCGCTGAAGCTACTGCAGTGATGAAACAGACCCCTTAAATCTATCACAGTTAATTAATGGCTTACTTCCCTAGCATGAGTTTGCCCTGCTGAGATTGCCAGCAGAGGACTAAAACTTGTCCACAACACTCCCGACAAGTCCACCATCATGCTGCCTCTGCTCTCCACCTTAAATTTATATTTTTGGCAGTTTTTGTCAGTTTACCTGCTTTGGTCTTCTAATCCCTATCCACAGACAGGACAGCAAGCCTATCTACAGACCCATTGTTTCCTAATGTGCGACCTTTGAATCAGCTTGAATAAATCCCTTTCACTTCACCAAGAACTTCTCATTGTTTTGCTCCAATAGAATGAAACTAGAGAGGGTATAAAATTAAGCAATATGCCACGACAGGGTGACTGACAAATAATGCACACCTTGGGCGAGTTGGGAGGCAGGAAGCAAAGCTGATAATATTGAAATTATAATTGTTTCCTTATATACTGCACCTTAATCTTACATACAAATTGAACCTAGTCGTCACAGCCTGAAGCATTTCCAAAGAGGGGCCCCAGCAAAAAGAAGGTTGAGAATCCCTGCACTAAACAATACATTTAAATCTCTGAGAACACAAATAAGTTTTTCCACATACTGTGCATTAAATTGGCGATTTTTATTCAACTTTACCTTAAATACCACCATATCAGTGTTCAAAAATGTATTCATTGACAATATATTTTCTATACTATTCTGTACATACTGCCAAATCAACTGATAATGACATGAAAGTACTTTAGGTATAAATTTAGTCTGCTCGCATATGGCTTGCATACAGATGAACAGATTAACTGAAAAAGTATGCACAGAAAACAAATTCTGTTACTAAGGGCAACAATAAGTAAAACTGAATATTTTAATTTGGTAACACTTTACCTTATGTCTGTAATTACTATGTATTTACATAGCAGTAAGTTAGAAATACATGTATACTTACACATAATTACAAAGTGATATGCATAGCTACAATGTACTTAATGTGTAAATCTTTTTGCATGGTATATGTAAGTACACGATTGTATTAGAAAAGGGTTAGGGGGGGTAAGGGTTAGGGTTAGGTTTAGAATTTAGTATGTTAATACACAGTAATTGAGACAGTTCATGTAAAGTGTTACCAGATATTTTTGGCCATAATTGAATATCTATGTGTAACAGGGAGAGATCTGTGCTGACTCTGCTGGCGTGTTCACGGGCTGCAGGAAGAGGGCGGCAGTCGTCCAACAGCCGCCTGTGAGTCATGGCAGTGACACGGGGAGGTGGGAAAGTGGGTGTGTGGACTTTCCTCCTCTCTGAATGGCTGAGAGGCGCGTCTTGGGAGATTGTTAGCCCTATAAATTAACGCTCTGTTCTTTCCTCAGATCTGCCCTTTTAAATGCGTAGAGTGCGCGGAAACGATGGTCCACGACCGAACGGAACGGAACAGAGGTTCAGAGCGAGACAGTGAGGGAGGGGAACCCTTGGGCAGATCCCTGAATAAGGATAGCCGGGCAGGCTAGGTAGCCGGCAGCGTAGGACGGTGGTCCGGGTCGCACGGGCAGCACCTTTTCTTTGTAGTTTTGTTACTGTTTTATTTTTCCTGTTTCTTTGTGCCTTCGATTTTTGCAGTATTGTTTTGAAGCACCTGCGAGTGCGCCTGAACTGTTTACCCTTGCTTGGTATTCCCGTGGTTCTGTTTACCATAGTTGGTAAGCAGACCACGGACCAACAGCGCCCTCTGCGGGCTAAAGAAACCCAACGCGCCCCTGAAATAAAACTGGGCACCTGTGTGGTGTTTTCAATTACACCTGTCTGTCTCCTGGTCAGTGAATTACCCACACCCCTTCCACACTATGTTATGCTGCTTCTTTTAGAAATACAGCTACGGGTAAAAGTGTAGCATCACCTAGAATTTTAGGACTGAAACATAGTTAAAACAAAAATGATATGAACATACTTCAGATCTTTTATTTAACATCATGTAATCAACAAAACATAAAAATAATAATGAACTAGTCTACGGAAACCATAACACATCATAGTAGTACAGTATTTCATGTTAGAATGTCACATTTTTCAACATTTGTCAGTTTTTCGTTAAGTATGAGTAAGTGGTAGTGCAAGTCACGGCCGCAAAAGACTGAGACTCGACCTTGTGTGACTCGGACTTGAACATTTGGGCTCCGTGAAACCAGTGCACAATAAAAACACACTCAACAAAACATTATCCAATCACTGGTTAGTCTTTGCAGCCAATCACAGTAAGAATAAGAAATTGGAAACAAGGTTAGGTTGCAGCGTAAACACCCCACCACACAAACCCATCTGCAACTGTCGCAGACCAAGTTCTATAAGGAATAAATGATATAAAGCATAATAAACAAGCAAGTACTTATTTCTCTTTACTACATTAAACTGTGTTCTAAGTTTTTTAAGCACCATAGAAATACATTTCTAAAATTGCATTCTTGAAAAATACTTTATTTAATTTTGAGTTTACTGAAAACAAAAAAATAATAATCATATAAGTTATAATCATACATTTCAATTCAGCCTGATTTATATCCCAAGAACCCAAAATGCTACAATATGCAACCAGAAACTGGGCCTTAAAAGTAGATATCATCTACTAAGTATCTCATTCCAATATTGAATTGATGCTGAACGTGAAATGTTAAAACTTTTTTTTTTTTTTTATTTTAATATTGACTACATGAAAAACTAAAAATGCCAGTTTGTTTGTTTGCTTTGCCTTCCAGGAAGCCTGTTACTGCATTTCACCACAGCAGTGTCTTCTGGGTCAAAGCATGTTACTGGCTGCAAGGCTATCAGTCAATATGGGAAGCAGCTGATCGGTTATTGACAGGAAAGAGGTTAGCAAAAGACAATTTAACTCTCCAGGTAAATCTAAGACAGTCTCAAAACACGGCTTCCAAACAGATATTTCTTTAACCTAGAGTAGTACCAAATATCATGTTTTAAAATTAAAATATGTTTATTTCAAAACTGCACATTTGAAACTTATATAATGAATGGATGTGCATGGCAGGCATCATTTATGGAAAATACTTTAAGTTTGCATACTTACAAAACACCAGGAATATAGCCACAAAGCTACAGCCTTCTGTTCTGTCTGCTTGTATTTATTTATGTTCCCTGCAGTCCATTTTGCACATGAAACAGGACTGATTTCAAATTGATTTCAAATCAGTTTGTGTGGGAGATAGAAATGTAAAGGAAGACATAGTTTGAATTTATGTTATGAAAGGAGAATCATGCAATTTCAAATGTAAAAATAAATGCACTATTGCAATGCTGTTCAATAAAAGAAACACAAAAGAGAAAATTGCAAGCCAGAAATATAACAAAGATTGTAATTGGGCCCCTAAGGTACCAGGGGAGGAACGGCACACATAGGCCCCAGGCCTCTATTTGAATACCAGTTCCTTGTGCTGTCCCAACAGGAAACAAAATGCTGCATAGAGACTTACTCCATCACGAGAAACCATACATCAGTGATTAGTGGCAGGGGATTAAGGTTGTATACTATAAACGTTTAATGTGTTGTTTGCTGTATGTCTAGAAATGTATAATTCATCTTTTGTTCTTTTTGCCTTGCAGCTCAAGACCACAGTGTGAAACTGCACTCCTTTTTTTTGACAAAGATTTGAGTATGAATCAGTCAGATCTTTGTATTCACACGCTTGCTTCTTGCTGGTAATGACTGGTTCTGTAAAACACAATTAACCCATTTTAGACCAATTTAGAAGCAGATCTAGAGTGTGCCTGCAATAGTACAGCTCAATAGTTATCACACATAAGACAATAATGATGGTTTAATTAAATATGGGAGCAAAAGGTCCCAAAATGAAGCTTACAGCTAACCAAGCAGCAGTCAATTGGTAACTGTGCAGACAAGGCACATTATTGTCTTCTTCTTATGCATGATTTGGTTTCCATTGCTCTGTGATTTCCTTTAGGCGAAATGCTTTTCTTTAATTAGTAAATACTCAGAAAGGGAATTCCTGCGCCGCTCTAGGATAAGATTTAACAAGTTAATCTTAATGTCATTGATGTGCTGATGTCGGAAGACATTTACAAACATGTGATATGTTGCTGTTGAGTCGTTTTTTCTTTCTCCCGCTGTACAGTATATGCTAGGTATAACTAAATATACATATCAATAAGCTAGATGCTTTGAAAGTATACATTAATGATCTTGTAGTAAGGCTGTGTCCTTCTCTAATTTATGCCCGTTCCAGATATATGGTAAAAATAGTGTATAACTTACAGGAAATTAGTTAGCATCCAAATGCTTTTAAACTAAATATGACATTATTTTGTTCCTAAAGTAATTGAGAAGTTCATTATATAAATGAAAACAGTGATAACTGATAACAGCACAATAATAATAATAATAATAATAATAATAATAATAATAATAATAATAATAATAATAATAATAATATCCCTTTGAGCATAGTTTCAGATTATAAGACTCAGACGATGTTTTCAAAGTCTCAGTGATTATGTCAGGCACCTTCTTCCCAGGGACTTTTTGTAGTCCTTCAAGTGTACAGCCAGTGGCTCTATGCCAAATGTCCTGTTTATTTAAATATATTTAAAAAATGTCCTTTCCCCTCAAGGCAAAATAAGCATATTTATTTTAAGGAAAGAAAAAAAAGATACTGGTAATAAAACATGAGTAGAATAATTGTAAAATACAGTTAATTAAGTGTTTTATGCTTATCGGACATGTGAGTAATTGGAAAGACCTATTTTTGGTTTCTTTTGGTTTTTGAAGCGAATCACATTTAAAAGTGGTGCAGAGCAGTTGAGTAAAGAGCTTGAACTGCCATGACTTGTTTTTGACATGTTTACGATGCCTGCAGCCTTATTCATTATTGTTGCTCAAATTTAGCATCATTACCTGCCTTCTGTTAAATACTGGGCTGCTATGAAATGCTAATTGCCCTTTGTCTTTGGTTTAATCATTGCAGAAATAATATAAGGCTGTGACTGTTTGTTTTACCTACTGAAAAGATCATACCCCACTTCATGGATCAGAGATATCAAATCCAGTATGGGAGAAACATAAAAATGATCAAATAGGATATAAGCTATTTGAGTACTTTTTAAGTTAAGTTCCCTTAATGCTCCCATCCAGCCTGAAGTTCAAAATAGCCTGATAGTTAGATATATACAATTATATATATATATATATATATATATATATATATATATATATATATATATATATATATATATATATATATATAGACATAGACATAGACATAGACATAGACACAAGCTACTGAGAGCATGTGGCGGTTGCATAAGATATGGGAAAATACAAACAAAAGAAAAGTAACTGAGAGAAAGTCAAAAGTGTGGTAGCTTTGACTAACGGCAGCCTGAAACATTATGCAGATAATGTTTGGCATCGGCAGCAACTACCTGTGTACTGCACCTGAGAACGAGTGGGGGAGTTGTTTCAAACATATTGAAGATTGAAAGAGAACAGCATCAAACTTCAATGTAGATATTGTTGTTGTGAACATCGGCATCTGTGAGTGTGGACGCCGACCAAACAGAGAGCAGGAAGAGAATGACAAAACAGCCTTGGAAATCAGCTCTTCAACACGACAAACAAAGGAGGGCAACTATACATCAGAAAGTTAGTTGGACTGTGTTGTTTTACCTAGCTGAAAGGTTGCGGGTTACAAAAATAACCCTTTTGTTTACTATATTGAAGATCTGAACAATTCATATGTGTGGATCTATGTCCAAAGACCAAGAAAAACTGGGACATAAAAGTGCGTGTGTTTTAGTTTTAAAACGACCAAGCAGGCAGTCCTTGGAGTGTGGGCTGCAGCCGGGTATAGTTTTGAAACAAACAGTTGAAGCACGTAGCACTGAGTCTGCAAGAACTATTGAAAGGAGGTTATTGTTTAATTCTGGACTGTTTAACACAGTACAATACCCTCAACCAGATTACACAACAAGAAATATTGCAAGAGACTGTGGTGTATGTATAGTAAAGGAATTATATTAATGGACTGTGATAAGAAATACAAAAGACAACAAAACAGTTTGTTTTGGAAGCTTTTTATTTATTGTTGTCCAAGCCATTAACTACTTTTCTGGCACCAGCAGAGGGCACTGGTAGACTTACCTTTTTTAGAATTAGTGCACATTATTGGTACCACAGCACTCCCACAACCTGGAACTTACCTGAAGGGGGCACTATACTTACCTGCATCACCTGTGAAAGAAAGAAATCAACATTACCACACCAGTAATTGGAATACAGTACCTGAACAAGTTAAAGAGACAGTTCTCTTACCTGTGATTCTCCTGGTGGTCATCACAGGAACTATAGCAGAACTGGAAACATCAAGCAGAGGAAATATATATTATTTTAGTTAGGGCTGGGACTAGCCCTGCCCAAATTCTTAGTTAGGGCAGGTAGAAGTGAGCGTAGGACCCAGGAGTGGGCTAGGTTTTATTTTCTTTATTTAATCCTCACTTTGACTTCATTACTGCCTCCTGTCTGGTCTCTCACTCTGTTACCACCCTAAAACAGAACCCCAAGCTTACACATGGTGTTACAGGTGGGATGGTAACTTTTGACTTAAAGCTACAGACCCACTGTAGTTCTGAGAGTACCACCTGACAAAATGGCGGAAGTTAGTGGGCTGGTTCATGCACTTATAAGTGCAACTGCATCCTAACGAGACAGCACTAGGAAGCTACAGGAGCTGCACCATGAGAGCACCAGGAAGAAGCAGGAGCTCCATTATGCTTCCCTGCAAACTCAACAAGAAACTAGCAAGCTGCTGCAAGAGCAACTTACCCAGGCCAGGGTGGGGCCTGGCCCCTTCGTCTCAATCAAGTCATCTCAGCAGTTGCAAAAGGAATATTCCTCCTGGCCTTTGAAAGAACTGCCACCAGAGGAGTCTGGCCCAAGCAGAGGTGGGCTGGAATGCTGGCACCGTTCTTGGTTGGGTATGCCCAAAAAGCATATTATGACCTTAGCCTGGCAGAAGCTGACAATTATGATCACTTGAAGGCAGAGATACTTGCTCACACAGCGGTGACCATGGCCGTCAGAGCTCAAAAGTACCACGCTTGGACACAGCATTACGAGGGCACCATGCTCCCAAATGTTCGACTTACTGCACCTGGCTAACAGATGGCTGTAACTGGAGGTGAACGTGTCCCAACGGATTATGGAGATCCTGGTTATGGATCGATATTTTCATGCATTACCAGGATCTTTACACAAGTGAGTAGGTCAGGGGAACCCTGTAAACTTGGAGCAGTTCATCACCTTAGTGGAAAGACAACTCGCCGCTGAAGATTTGGCCCAGCAACCACAGACTGGTACGTTCAGAAAGCTGACTAACCAGGTGACTGGGAAACAACTACAACCAGACGATAAACCAGGTAAGAATCTGATTTCATTGTCTAAACCAGGAGAGCAGTTTCGAACTGTGAAGGGACTGGCTAGGGTTAGTAACTAAGGGGAGGGGGCCAGGAAGGTCCACCCCATGATTTTAGGCAGTACCAGTGCTTCTGTTGCCAAAATAGGCCATATAGCTAAGAATTGCACCCAAATATACAAGACTCTGCAGTGCAATAGTAGTGACACATTTCGTGGTAGTATAATTGTACCAGGAACCCCAGAGGGCCAATACCTATACATAACAACCGTGTTGGTAATTGGAGTTAAGGCTTAGGTTCTCATAGATTCGGGTAGTGCAGTGACCTTAGCAGCCCCAGAATATGTGACTACAAACATTGGAAAATCTTAAGACTGGAATCCCTTGCATCTATGAGGATGTGAAATACTACCCTCCTACTCGGGTTAGGCGTACTTGTGAAGGTGGGGAATGAGAAACGAGAGTAGCAGTAATCCCCTGTGTTGCCCCAACCAGTGATTCCGGGTAGAGATTATCCAGGTTTTAACACCCTGACCAAATTTAAGTGGAAATTGTCGACCTCAGTCTCCAGAGAGCCTGTATAGCGTATTTTGCTTTTCTGATATGGATATATTTAGTAGCGGAGAATGAATCTCATGTAATTCACGCAAACAGTGTAGGCAGGAAAAGAAAAAGGGGTCACCACGACCCGCAGTTCCAGTAGGACATGTTGCCAAGTGATCACAAAAAGGAGTGAGCACTCCGGAGAGATTACGGAAGAAACAGGAAAGGTAGACCCAGGGAGGGGTTGGGAAACCTTGTGTGATTCTTTCTCTCCTACTCCTGAGCATTTTGGTAAGGAACAATGGAATGACTCTACCTTGGTAAATATAAAATGGTGGTGTTGTTGAATGGGGTAACTATAGATAATGTAACTGTCAACCCACTAAAAAACTTTGTGATTAAGACTGACTTAGTTTATAGGCATACCATACTTAATGGAAGTCCAGTTGCTGGTGCCTAAGTCATTTAGAAACGCAGTCCTTCAGTTAGCTCATAATCACCTGTTTGGAGCTCATTTAAGGGGTAAAAAAAATGTTACAGACAGTGTTGCAACGATTTTACTGGTTATTTATAAGAAAAGACAATTAGATGTTCTGTAAATCTTGCCCTCGGTGTCAGAAAGCCAGTTCCCACCCTCACCTCAGAGAACCCTTAGAAGCCATGTTGATTATTGATATTCCATTTGAGCACATAGCAATGGACCTGGTAAAGCCCTTGAATAAGTCAGCCAGGGGACACAAGTATATTTTAGTAGTTCTAGACTACATTACTGTATATCCTGAGGCTATTCTAGTAAGAATTACAGCTTCCAAATCAATTGCTAAAGAGCTGGTTCATGTGTTTACTCAGGTCAAGATACCCAAGGAGATCCTTACAGATAAAGGTATCCCCTTTGTATGTAAGCTAATGAAAGATTTGTGTAGTGCATTGCATATCAAACCGATTCACACTTCTGTTTACCATCCTCAAACAGATGGTTTAGTTGAGAGGTTTAATCAAACATTAAAGGCAATACTAAAAATGTGATTAGTCAGGATGGCAAGTATTGGGACTTGTTACTCCCATATTTAATGTTTGCTGTAAGGGATGTGCTGCAGTCTTTAACCGGATTTTCCATATTTTAATTATTATATGGAAGACAACCATGGGGTAACCATCGATATAGCAAAAGAGGGAAGGGGGGAAATAGAAAGTCCCAGGGAAATATATTGCTGAACATGTATTACGCATGAAGGACCAGATCAAAAGAGTGACCACAATTATTCAAGCTCATTTAAAGAAGGCTCAGGCTAGACAGTCTGAAAACTATAATAGAACAGTAAAAAGACATTCTGTCAATCCGGGAGATCGAGTGATGATATTGTTGCCCACATCTGAGAGCAAACTGTTTACTCACTGACAAGACTGTTTACTCACTCTTATGAGGTAATTGAAGCAGTAGGACCGGTAAACTGTAAAATAAGCCAACCAGATAAATGCAATACCTAAGAGATTTATCACATAAACTTCTTAAATCCGTGGGTTGAACAAGAGGTCCTAACATCCAAGGTTAGTGCACCTCACAACTCTATGGTAAATGTAGAACCCACCTTATGGTTTTGTGGCCAGTAGAAGTGAACGTAGGGCCCAGGAGTGGGATAGGTTTTATTTTCTTTATTTAACCCCTGTGGTTATTTTTCCAAAGAGAGAGAAAAACTAAAAAGAAATTGTCGTGTGTGGTGCAGTTTTGTTTTGTGTAAGAGTGTTTTGTTTCTATTCAAATATTGGCGACTCACCCTGCAGTACTTCTTGTGTGTATTTCTTGGTCTGTGATGCCACCCACCCAGATATCCTGCCACATATGGTGTTGTAAATGGGATAAACAGCACCTCCACATATGCAGGCCAGGAGAGGTACTTTCTGGAGAGAAAGATAATAAAGATGGGAAGAGACGAGTTGCCAGGGACATGCAGCAGCAAGAGAAGCAGTGCACCATCCTCGCAGAGAGAGCGGGGGAGGTGTGGTTTGACCAAGGGCCATGGTGCCTCATTTGTGAGGAGTGGGGGCACTGTGGGCTCAGTTGCCCCCTCCAAGAAGAGAAGAGCCCCACAACGCAGCCAGCATTGCCACTGCCAGTGTTGCCACCTGCCAAAAAGGAACAGCAGCGCCTGTTAAGGGAAGGAGCGGCTTCATGGTGCCTCACCTATGACAAGTATGGGCACCTCCTGGACATGTGTCCCAATGAAGACACCCTCATTAAAGCGCTTTGTGATGGGGGTCAACTATGAAAGGCGCTATATAAACTAAAGATTGATTGATTCATGAAGGCTTTCAATCGGGTGAGGTGAGCACAGCGGAAGAATGGATCCTCTGTGGAGAAGTCCAGTCTAAGCCACCTGCCCAAAATGATGAAGCACTTCCATGGTGCCTCGTCTGTGCCAAGCAGGGAAGCAGTCTCTAGCTATAAGCCAGGATGGCAGCTGGTGCGCCCATATCTGAGCATTCTGGACAAGTTGGGGCCTCGTCTGCAAGGAGGAGAAGCCCAAGTGTCCAGTGTCCATGATGGGGGCACCCGAGCATCCAGTGTCCAAGACGGCAGCACCCGAGTGTCCAGTGCCCAAGACGGCGGCGCCCGAGCTTCCAGCACCCAAGAGGGGGCATCCTAGCATTCAGCGCCCAAGAGGGGGAATCCTGAGCCTCCATCTCCCAAGAGGGGGGGAGCCTGAGTCTCCAGTGCCCAAGAAGGGGGAGCCTGAGCCACCAGTGTCACTGGGAGAAGCCCTACTGTCTCCAACATCAGAGGGAGAGCAGCACCAGTCTCCAGTGTTAGAGGGAGACATCCTGCTGCTCCCGCCTCAACCACCATAAGGAGACTCCCCACTGCTCCTGCCTCCACCACTAGAGGGAGACTACCTGCTGTTCCCGCCACCACCAGAGGGAGACAAGGAGCTCCTTCCGTCGCCTCCCAAGGGAATTCTGCTGTCCGGTAAGTTTAGCCTTAAAGGTACAGCATTATTATGATTGACAATATATAGGTCTGCAGAGTTGAAAGAGGGTAGATCGTTGTTTTACCCCTTTTTCACACTGGGAACACTTGTAAGTGTACCAAGTACGCTATACTCACCAAGTGTGCTCGGTGCTTTTCAGTGGAAACATCCTCGGATCATTTCTGTTTCAGACTGGATGTGTGCTGAGTACACTTGGAAATGTAATAAGTTCACTTCCATCTTTTCAAGTGTACCGAGAACACTTCCCTTTCACTTTACACTGCAATCTACTTTATCTGCAATTGTACTGAGAACACAAAACAACAGCTAATAGCTAATAAATAGCAAATAAATCAAAACTTGATAAAGTTTGATACATGATACGTAAAAACATATGAATTTAACATTTGGCAGCCTTAATTTAATATAATATAATTTTATACAATAAAAATAAAACATTTTGCGCTTACTGTTCATAAGCCACTTATCTCATGCATTTTTTTTTTAACATATTCTGTTCTGTGGTAGAAAAGTCCTTAAGCAGCTGATCTATATGATGCAGTAGCAATAATACGATCTTGGCAAAACCGAACACAATGCAATTGTTTTCTTTATAGCACTGGGACAAATACGCATCTTAATTAAAATGTATTCACGTAACAGAATTTACAAATTAAAGTAAAACTACCATCCAAATAAAACCACTGAGAGAAGCGTGAATGAAATAAAACCCTGTATTATTAGTATAACTTTATTATTATTATAGCCTACTTCGTGTTCAGACTATTTTCTTGTGGGATCTGCTTTTTGCACAACATCTCACCCGGAGTTTGTAGTCTCTCAGCTACTGGCCCTACTACGAAAACAAATCTCAAGTTATCATTTGTTTATTATACAGGCCCGCCTAATACAACATATATGACTTAGTTAAATATTCTTAATTCTCGATTGTTTTAAATTTGGCGTTTTTTTTAATCTATTTAAAAAAATAACTTTTAAAGTTTACCATCCGATATCACAGTTAGCTAAAGCATAAGTACAATATTTCTACAGCTGCAGAAGAGGCAGCGGAATGCTTTTCTTCATCTCCATGAAGTGATATCTTCAATTTCAAGGTATGCTACAATGATGGCAATAATACTATTGTATACAAGATTCTTCTGGTTTTAGTTTCAACTGAGTTACATCAGTTACTGAACTGAATATAATTGACACTTTGGTACACTTGATGTTCGCAACTGAACTGAGAACATTTTTCTTTCACACTGAAGCAAAAAATAAGCGAACTGTCCCCAGAATGGATGCAACCGTGCCGAGACCAACTGTTTCACATGGAACGGTTCATTTTAATCGTTCCCAGGAACGTTTGGAGCTTTAAACTAAAGGGCAAACGTTCCAAACGCAAATGAACTATACAGGGAAACGGAATATCAGACAAGTGTGAATGGGGCCTTCGATATCCTACAATTTTAAATCCAAATTATAGACGTAAATTGCACCATTATTTATAAAAGTGTACTCTTCCACAATCCCATTAAATTAGTCTATAAACCTGCAGTACTTCAGGAAAGCATAGCTCAGGGCTGTCCAATGGATTGATCTTTAGCCATACTGTATATGGCTCAGGTACAATTGATGGTCTTCTGGAGGAAAAGTCCAAATAACTAGTGAGGCTGGGTTTTCTGAAAACATGGGGCATATATAAATTCAAAGAATGGTTGGTCAACAATATTATTACTATTCTACCCTCCTTCTCGCCTCTCCCTGAATCTGATCTTTGCTCTTTGCTTCAGAGCCATAAACCCACCACGTGTGCTCTGGACCCCTTTCCAGGCTTCTGCCCCTGCTCTACTCCCTTTCAATTCCCCTCTTCTTAACACCTTTCTGCTCTGGCTGTTTCCCCTCTGCCTTCAAACAGGGCTGCATCACCCCCACCTTAAAAAAAACTCCCTTGATCCCTCATTCCTCCAGAACTACTGTCCTTTCTCCCTCCTCCCGTTTCTCTCTAAAACCCTTGAGCAAGTGATACATCGTCAGCTCTCTGCTTTCCTGTCAACACATTCTCTGCTTGACCCCCTCTAATCTGGTTTTCACCCCCACACACTCCATTGAAACTGCTCTTCTTTCTGTCACTAACTCTCTACTCTCTGCCCATGCCGCCTCCGTGTCCCCTGTCCTAATTCTCCTCGGCCTCTCTGCAGCCTTTGATACAGTCAATCACTCTATCCTCCTATCCTCCCTCACTGACCTGGGACTCTCCTGGTTCTCCTCTTACCTCTCTGCACACACATACCGGGTGTCCTCGCGTGGCCACCCTCTGCCTCTTGTTCTCTTTCGACAGGTGTCTCCCAAGGCTCAGTCCTAGTACCCCTCCTATTTTCTCTCCACACCTCCTACCTGGGTCACCTCATCTCCTCCAATTACTTCTCATATCATTTCTATACTGATGATGCCCAGATCTTCCTCTCCTTTCCCACCACTGACCGACATTTCCTCCCATATCTCTACCTGCCTCTTGGCCATCTCCTCCTGGATGCACTCGCATCATCTTAAACTCAACCTCTCCAGCCAGACCTCCTTTTCTTCACCCTCTTCCTCCCCTGTCACTGATCTCTCTACCTCTTTTCCTCTTGAATCCACCACCCTCTCTCCCTCCTCATGTACCAAGAACCTCTGTGTCACCATTGACCCCTCCCTCCCCTACTCTCGGCACATCTTTGCTCTGGTAGGCTCTGTCTCGCCTTGACTACTGCAACTCCCTCCTGGCTGGCCTCTCTGACTCTGCTATCCATCCACTCCAGCTCATCCAAAACTCTGCTGCTTGTCTTGTCTTTTCCCTTCCTCATTTCTCATATGCTACTCCGCTCCCTCCACTGGCTCCCTATTACCGCTCGCAAATAATTCAAAACTATTGTACTGGCTTATTGCTGTCTTGACCTTTCTGCTCTCCCCTATTTCCAGATTATCAGTTCACCCCCTCCCCTCCTCCTGATTTTCTTGTACTTTATAACAGCTGTTATATGTAATATGATATTTTGTAATGTGACACTTTGCACTGTGATAGTTTGTAACAATTGTAAGTCACCCTGGATAAGGGCAACTGCAAGGAAATAAATAAATACTATATGATCCCAGTGGAATGTAACTCTGAACTGCATGTTTAAATGAAAAAGTTAATGGGGATTCTAAGTTAACCAATGTATAATAACATCAAAATAAAAATGCACCTGTTTATATGGATGAACATTTTGGAGAAGTTCAGTTGGAAATTGAAAGTTAAATCCCTCTGGATGGATAAAAAGTAGAAAGATGTCTAGTAAATGCTGCAGTTTCTTTCCAGTGCAGTTCCCTAGATGAT
Organism: Polyodon spathula; assembly: GCF_017654505.1. Classification (NCBI taxonomy): domain Eukaryota; kingdom Metazoa; phylum Chordata; class Actinopteri; order Acipenseriformes; family Polyodontidae; genus Polyodon; species Polyodon spathula. The sequence goes on along the minus strand of NC_054537.1, from coordinate 23,483,970 downwards.
CAGTAGAGGGCAGTGGTCAAGAAGCATGTTACATTTTATTTTCTCAAAATTTCAGCCATCTCTCCTGAAGACAGTTCAGTTATGTAGCATTATGTTTTTTTTTTTTTATTTATTTATTTATTTTTTTTTGGGGGGGGGGGGGGGGGGGGGGGGGTAATAATGCATATAATTTATAATGCATATTATTGCATTATTTAAAAAAGCACTTTGAGCTTTGCCGAAACTTTTAGTTTCAACAAAACAAATAATTTAATTAATGACAAACAAATATATATATATATATATATATATATATATATATATATATATATATATATATATATATATATATATATCATAACTTCACTCAGACTACTTTCTCACTAAATATTTTAATATCTTGGTGTCCCTAAATTTGGAAATCAGCTCTTTACAAATAGGATTTTATAAAACAGTCACTCCCAGAAGTGGTGTGGTATCCATTCAATCAATCGTGACTTAAAGTACCCCGTAAGTTTTGACAAAACTGAATTGGATTTGAAAATGTTGTTGTCTAGAATTTAGTTTTAATTGGCTTGTGGCTATTTCAGAATATGTACAGTCATCGTTTTGCGTCAAAGGTGGTGCTGGAGGGGGGTGGGGGGTGTTGGTAACATACACATCACCCTCCAAGGATAACAGATGTTCATATGCCATTTAAAAAAGACAGATTTAAGACCGTTGGTATTGTAATTAGAAATAGAACACATGTTGTTCATACTGTAATGGAAGTTGATTATAAATGATTCAGTCAAAAGAATCAACCCTGTAAAATGAAAGATACAAATCAGGAAAGAGGTTCAGCTTTGAGTCTTTGTGCTTCAGGTCTTTTCCACTGGCCAATCAGGGTGCTTTTTCCAGATTTATCTCAAAGCTGAAGCTTTGATGATTAAAAAATTGAGTTGAAACCTTTTCTCTGAATTCAGAACACAAAATTCAGTGAAGAGGGTTGTCCCATATCAGAACCCCCATCAAATAAACCAAGCTCTGTACAACACAATACAAAGTTTAGTAAATGTAGGTGTGATAATTTATTTATTTATTTTTTTGTTAAAGTGAAGCTTTTCAGGTACATACAGAGGCTCTCAAAAGTATTCACCACCCTTGGACTTTTCCACATTTTATTGTGTTACAAAATGGAATCAAAATGTATTTAATTAGGAGTTTTTGCCACTGATCAACACAAGAAAAGTCCATAATGTCAAAGTGAAAAATAAAATCTACAAATTGTTCTAAATTAATTACAAATATAAAACAGAAAATAATTGATTGCATAACTATTCACCCCCTTTGCTATGACACACCTAAATAAGCTCTGGTGCAACCAATTGTCTTCAGAAGTCACATAATTAGTTGAATGGAGTCCACCTGTGTGCAATTAAGGCGTTTCACATGATTTCGGGTTAAATACACCTATCTCTGGGAGGAGCCACTGTTGGTTAGTATGTTTCCTAACAAAAACTACATCATGAAGACAAAGGAACATTCAAACCAAATCCAGAATAAGCACCAATCAGGGGTTGGATATAAGAACATTTCCAAGGTATTGAATATCCTCCGGAGCACAGTAAAGTCCATTATTAAGAAATGGAGAGAATATGGTACAACTGTGTATCTGTCTAGAACAGGCCATCCTCAAAAACGGAGTATCTGGGCGAGAAGGGCACTAGTCAGGGAGGCCACCAAGAGGCCTATAGCAAATGTAAAGGAGTTACAGTCTTCCACGGCTGACCTGGGAGACACTGTGCATATGGCAACAATAGCCCTGTGCTTCACAAAACTGGCCTTTATTGGAGAGTGACAAAAAGAAAGCCATTGTTGAAAAAAACTCACATCAAATCTCAGCTAGAGTTTGCCAGAAGGCATGTGAGAGACTCTGAGACCAAGTGGAAGAAGATTCTATGATCTGATGAGACCAAAATAGAGCTTTTTTGGCCTCAACGCTAAGTGCTATGTTTGGCTCAAGCCTACCACCACACATCATCCTGAGAACACCATCCGTACCATGAAGCAAGGTGGTGGCAGCATCATGCTATGGGGATGCTTCTCTGTGTCAGGGTCTGGAAAGCTCATGAAGATAGAGGGCAAAATGGTTGCAGCAAAGTACAGAGAAATCCTGGAGGAAAACCTGCTGAAGTCTGCAAGAGACCTGGGAGAAAATTCAACTTCCAGCAGGACAATGACCCCAAACATACAGCTAAAGCCACACTGGAGTGGCTTAAAAACAAAAAGGTCAATGTCCTGGAGTGGCCCTTTCAAAGTCCAGACCTCAATCCAATTGAGAATGTGTGGAAAGAGTTGAACATTGCTGTTCACCGAAGGTCCCCATCTAACTTGACAGAGGCTAAGCAATTTTACAAAGAAGAATGGGCAAAAATTGCAGTGTCCTGATGTGCAAAGCTGGTAGAGACTTATCCAAATAGACTCATGCCTGTAATTGCTCCCAAAGGTGCCTCTACCAAATATTGACTCAAGGGGGTGAATACTTATGTAATCAGTTATTTTCTGTTTTGTTTTTGTAATTAATTTAGAACAATTTGTAGATTTTATTTATCACTTTGACATTTTGGACTTGTTTTGTGTTGATCAGTGGCAAAAACTCCTAATTAAATCCATTTTGATTCCATGTTGTAACACAATAAAATGTGGAAAAGTCCAAGGGGGGTGAATATTTTTGAGAGCCACTGTATAACATAATTCCAATTATTTTTATTCAACCATTGTTTGGGTTAAATATTTTTGGAAATCTGTAAGATTTTGTATTAAAGTAAAAGTGGTTATGTAATTAAAATTGTCCTGGCTGACAGCACCATTGAGTTATTTTTCTTATTGTATCTTTTATTCCAATAACATTACATTTTTTTACTTCTGTATGTGTGTGTGAGTGTGTGTTTGTGTGTGAGTGTGTGAAAGAATTAGATACTACCACCAAATGTGTGAATCCATCTAGTTGTTCTTTTATCAACATCAATTGCAAAATGACCAGTGCTTTAAGATCTAATATCGTATGAAAATCCAATCCAATCATTTGAACGTCAACACGTGAAGTCCTTAGGTATCAGGAAGCAGCAGGAACTTGTCATCTATAGCATTGTCTTTGAGATAACTACATATAAGAAGTAAGAAAATTGATTTAAAATCCTTGTTTACCACTGGCTTCATACATCGTACACAACTGCATTAAGATTCTCAAGGTCAAGTTTGATCTGAGTATTGTACAAGAAAATTCAACTCTTTTACTCATTTTCTAAAATGTCCACCACTGCACTGTCAGAGCCTCATATCAGGTGGTGACTTGATATTTGCAGTTTTATGAAACACTGCATGTTGCAGTGAATGTGTCAGAAACCTTGACATTGACTTCTAACCCAGTATGGTTGCCACATTAAGGTCATGTCTACTTTACTTCATGTTTAAAATCCATTCTATCATAGATATTATGCCCCTGGGGAGGTTTTATTTTTGTTCTCAAAACACCCCATCTATAGTTTCATTTAAAAGTTAATAAGATGTTGGGAAAGTGTGTTTTTTGTGGGTATATGGTTATTGGAAACAGAATATAAATTAACCCTTGATGCAAATAATCTTGCCTACATTAGCCAGTTTAGTTTCATACTCAAAGTGAAATAAAAGCAAAAAGCACTAAAAGGTACCAGTCCTGTTTGCCTGCACTTATATTGGTGTATGCAAAATAATTAGCTTCGCTATGCCCTTGTGGTGTTAATACACAGATTTATTACACATCCAAGAATAGCACATAAATAATAACCCTATCTAATAATACCCTGTATTATATGAAGCAGGAATTGACTAATGATTTTATGGCAGCATATCAATCCTTTATTTTACTCCTGTTCACATATGTTCTAACACGAATTACTTCTTTAGAGGGGCTTAGATCTTTTTTTTTTTTTTTGTAGTACAAATGCAGTTGTCCCAAGTCCAGCTGTCCTAAAAGTAGCCTGCTCCAGAGGGGACTCTGCGATGGCTTTTGGCCTGTTCTTTTGCTGTACTGTGAACGCAGCAGTGGTGTGGCTCATGTTTGGGAAATGCCCCCACTGTCAGCACAAAACAGGTACAGGAAGTTGTGATTGTTACTTGGACAGCAGAACAAAAAAATATCTTTGACAGAATGCTGAGAGAGGCAGAGACAGAGGATTCCAAAATACAAACAGACTTTTATATTTGTGCTTTAATGTGAAAAGACATTTAATAATGAATGTGGGATAAATGTGAAACAAGCCTAGTTGCCACAAAACTGTATTGTCAGAAATATAATTTTTCACACATATTTACAAATGTAACCTGTGATTGAATTATAATACATCTCAATATTAGGAAATGTTGATTTCTCTGTGCTTTGCAAAGGTTTTCTTTCTTTCTTTCTTTCTTTCTTTCTTTCTTTCTTTCTTTTTTCTTTCTTTTTTATTCATTACAAAGAGCCTCATGTTTTACTTTGTAGTAGCTTCAGTATTTTTTATAACCTCGTTTATAAAACAATTAAACTATAAAGCGCTTGTGCGCTTGTGCTTATTTATAATAAACCCAGGCAGGTAGGGGAAGTTAACCCCATCCCTGCCAATTTAAAGGGCAGAGCTTTGCTCTGCCACAGCGCTATAATTGAGCAGATTTCAGTTAATAAATAATTGCTTAGCTATAGTAGAAAGTTACATGAGGTTACATTATAATCAAGTTCTTCATAGCTCAAATCTCATGAACATAAGGTATGACTTTCTGCCATGTTTCCAAACCAAAAAAAAAAAAAAAAAAAAAAAAACGTAACTTCTGCTCAGTTTGCATTGCTTTTTAGCGTGAGAAGGCAATTTATCACCTTTTTAAGTGGTACACTTCCGATAGCGTGAGGCATATGCGTGGTATGTGCTGCTACATCACATTCTCTTGACAATGGAGAGGGAATTTGGAGTTTCTAAACTGCATGGAAACTTGTCCATTGAGAATAATACAATAGAAATGCAAAACATACTAAGGTGTGTTTTATTTTAAGACTACTTATTTCAATCCGTATTAATGACAGAAGGTGTTGAAGAGTGCTCCAACGTGCAAGAATTTTGTTATGTTTAATAAGAGTAGAAGTGAAAGTATGTAAATATGTTAACACACTTAGTTTGGTCACTGAAACAATAATTTGCTGGAATTCTACTCATTTAGAATAAAATATTTGATGAGATTACGGTTGATTTATTAATCTGTTGCCAATGCCAAAAACAAACTGCTGAAGCAATCTGCTTCACACAGCTTTATTTTATAGTCACCAGCACGCATTGAATTCCTACAACTGACTTACTTTATTCCCCATCATCTTTATTTGCATATCACTAACTGACAAGATTTCTCTCCAGTGATAATGGCCATCGCCCAAGAGTTTCCCTGTCACTAATCACAAAAGAATACAGAGTTGATAAGATGGTTCTACTCGATAGGAATATCTGCCTCATGGGCATTTGTTTTCTTTTACTTCATAGCAATGGGCCCCAAATCCTGAATTTATTTACCTCCAGGTTGGGGAGCATGTCATTGCCATCTGGGGCTTAAGAGAGCTAGCATGATAAAAGCTTTGAGGGTTACACGCTATTCATCTGTTATCGATTATAATGTGTGCTGATGAACAAACATTCAGAACATTTAATATTTTTTTGTTCTTTAAAAAAAAAAAAAAAGATATTAGGTATTATTTTTTAAAAAATGTAGAAATATGTATAGCTGTTAATTGAGATTTACATGCAGCAGGTAGAACACGACTGAGTTTTAATGCTTACCAAAATAACAAAAACATAATGATTTTTTTTTAACATATAACTCTTTTGTCTACCCACTTTAGATCATATTTTCAAATGGTGTTATTTATTTTTTTGCACTTTTATTGAAACCACGTATTTATTTGTATGTGATGTGGAGCAGTAAAAATACATCAGCAGCTTTCATTTCAGTTGTGATTGAACTTGGTTTGAACATATTCCACCAAAAATCGGGGTATTAAAGAGTACGTAGAGGAGTTCTGAAAAATATAGCAGTACACCACCTCATGTGACATACCTGTCATTTTTCTTTTCATTGTTAATATCCTTACAACTTTTTACACTTATAACCTTCAAATCTGTTTCAAAGCTCTTTTCAAAATGTCCACTCCAGTGCATTGATAGTGTCAGGATTATTGCCCACATTGTCAAACAGGTAACACAGCGATAACGATCCACGATGTGGTACGGAACAGAAAAGCCAGAGCACTTGTCCTCATGTTTTTTTTGTTTTTTTTTTAATCCCTCTTTCTGCAGTGATTTAGAGGACAGATCACAAACCCCAACGCACTAGAGCGGACAATATGAAAAGAGCTTTGAAACAGATGTAATCCGTTGTGTCTAAAGAATTGGGGGTTTATCTAATTCATTAATTAGCAAATTGACACAACCATTGGTTTTGATACATGGAATGCGCATTGTTTGATGTGTTTGTGTATTATGACTTGTTATGCATTACTAATTTTATTTTATTTTGATTAATTCATTTGTAATAGTAAATGTTTTTGTATTAGACACTGGGTTAAGGGAGGGATAATTGGAGTACAGACCTGGCTTCCAAGAAAGCAGCCACCCTCAATTACCTTCAGGTGCAGCATTGCAGCACACCTGTAGGAGATCAATTGTATTAGAACCGCTTATATAATAACAATAGTAATACATTTTATTTGTATTGCACCTTTCATGCTAAAAGCAGCTCAAAGTGCTTTACAAAGAAAATACATTTAAAATAAACATGTATAGTAAAGGAGAGAATTTTAAAAAATAATTAAGAATTAGTACAAAAGTGATGCAAAACAATGTAATACAGACTAATAGAAAACATTCATTTTAACCCTTTCAGGCAACAGAAACAAAACACATTAAAAGTAAGTCACTATCAGCTCACTTCAATGAATGAGCAGGCTGATAGGGAGTTAAAATCTCAATTAAATAGTCCGTTTCCTGCCCATTAAGTGGTTTAAATGTTAGCAAAATCATTTTTAAATCAATCCTATAACAAACTGGAAGCCAGTGCAGTGGCACCAACACAGGTGTAATATGTGCCCTTTTCTTTGTTTTAGTTAGAACCCTAGCAGCTGCATTCTACACAAGCTGTAGACGTGACAGAGCATGACTTGTAAGACCAGAACACAACACATTGCAGTTGTCCAGTCTAGATTAGATAAAGGCATGAGCTACTTTCGCAGCATCAGACAAGAAAATAAATTATCTAATTTGAGCAATGTTTCTCAGATGATAAAAAGACACTTTAGTATTTTGTTTAATATGAGATTCAAAGCTTAGCTCAGAATCAAATATAACCCCCAAGTTTCTCACTTTGGATTTCAAATTTGAAGTCAGTTTACCCAAATCTATTTTTGTCAATGCGATCTGTTTCTGAGAAGCTATTAAAAAGACTTCTGTCTTATCTCGGTTTAATTGCAGAACATTTTGAGACATCCAACTTTTTAATATCAGTAAGCCACTCAACTAAAACTGTAGTAGCATTGATATCACCTGTTTTAACAGAGATGTAGAGTTGTATGTCATCAGCATAACGGTTACAGTTCACACCATGTTTATGAATAATGTCACCTAGTGGTAACATATATAAGGAAAATAACACAGGAGCGACAATGGAGCCCTGAGGGACACCACATATAATATTAGCCAGTCCTGACACAGACTCCCCCAAGGAAACAAAGCACCGTCTGTAGATTAGATATGATCTAAACCAGTTCAGAACAGTTCCAGAGAGGCACACCCATTCTTTAAGATGGTTAATTAAAATTGCATGATCCAGCAGATCTTGGGTCTAAAAAGACTAAAATAGATAGAGCATTTGAATCTGTACACATAGCCTCTGTGCTATGATTTGAACGAAACCCTGACTGAAACTTCTACAAAATAGTATTACTATCGAGAAGACTATTAATTTGTTTAAATACCACCTTTTCAAGAATCTTAGCTAAAACAAGAAGGTTTGAAAAAGGTCTATAACTACTCAGACTTGAACTATCTAAATTAGAGATAGAGAAGAGCACAGAGGAGCACAAAGACGAGCACAGAGAATGCAGAGAGGAGAACTGAGAATTCAGAGAAGAGAATGGAGAGTGGAAAATGGAGAACGGAGAACGGGAATGAGAACATTGTAAGCAGTGATCCGAGCAAGAAAGTCTACTGCACATAGAGTGCAGCACAAAAGAACGGAATAAGCCAGGTGAAGCGCCAGTATCCACAACAAGAGACTTAGAACACCAGAGGACTACACTGTTTCTTTTGTTAGTAAATATCACTGTGGTTAATGGATATTAGCAGACACTAACTAAAGCGAAGTAGCTTCGATAGTAAATGCTGACGAACAAGGAGCTGCCAGGAAGTTAGTGAATAACCATTACAGTTGGAGACTGTTTGTGACGAAATACTGCTGCTCTGTATTACTCTCTTGAACAGCACAATACCCCTGCAGTCCCGTCCAGAGGATTGGGAGAGAGTGAAGGAGAGAACGCGTTGCCAAGGTGCCACTGCAATTACCCCCAAGGCTAATCCCACTCTTGTCTGAGTTAAGTACCGTTATTCCAGCCAGTCTAGGTGCGGGAGCACTATATGGCTGAGGTATAGATCTGTGGTGCTTAACAATTTGTTATACTGTGGAGGTTTAGCAGAGCGCTAGCCTTGCAGTTAGTTGTGGCTAAGCGGCTGTGTTCTCTCTCTCTCTCTCTCTCTCTCTCTCTCTCTCTCTCTCTCTCTCTCTCTCTCTCTCTCTCTCTCTCTCTCTATCTCTCTCTCCCCCACTGGCATCTGGAGGCATGCCAGCGTGGTGACCAGGTCAGAGCCAGCACGGAGGGTACTGTGAGTGAAGGGAGGTGTGTCATACACTCTGTGGGATTTCTGTTCACTTTCTGAAGGGGATTGCGATACTGGACACAGGCAGACTGGAACTGAGCACAACTTTGGTTAAAGCCGTAAAGACCTGGACATCGAGACTTTATTTTTAAAAATACTGTTTATGAGTTTATATTGTACTTACTCTTTTAGACATCACATTTTATTGATTGACTTGTGGTATTATGGTTTTTATAAATAGTATTTACACAATTAAAACCTTGGTGGTATGGCAAATTTTAGCTGTAGAGAATACGTTCTTGTTTAAAAATAATGTGTATTATTGTACTTATCTGGTTTGCTTGTCTTGGTTACTCTGTGAGTGATCCTTGTGGAACCCTGGAATTCAAAATTACTTGTGCAAAACAAAAAGAAAGAAAAACACAAAAGTTAATAAATTATAGTATTAGTTTATAATATTTATCATTTCAAAGGTTAACACATCATTTAAAGTTATAATTGTAAAAAGTTGTCAGGATGATAACAATGAAAATAAAAATTACAGGTGTAGCAACATGTATATGACACTGAGAGAGACTAGTATCAACCAGAATCAAGACGAGTAGGAATATAATTATAGATGGTTGATATTGACTATAGAATTTTGCACTGTCCCTTTAAGAATTTCACTCTGGAAATGTAACAACCTGCTAAAAATAAATAAAGGTTACAGGAACCCAAGAAAAATAACAAAATCCAAAATTTGAATTGAAAAGTACAAACCTTACTTTTACAGTACATGTATATAAAATTGCTGTACATTTCATCAGGTTGAAACATTTCAGCGCTGATTTTAATAAGGACGCGTGTGACATGAAACAATCACTAATATTTGGAGTTAGTTTTAATGAACATTAACTATGTATGAGCTTGTGAGTTTGTATGTGGTTAAAAATCAAGCAGTTTAAATAATTTTTAGTGGATTGGAAAAGATGAACCAAAGAAACACGATAAAATATTTATCAGCCAAGCGAACTGCAATGTCATACTTTGAACCCTTTTTCATAGAGAGCTTGGCTGACTTCAATAATTAAAGGATGATTTTAAAATGCATTTGTAATTTTTTTACTAGAATGAAAAGCTTTATTAGCAAATGGATGATTCAATAGTCTCTTCAATAGTCTTGATTCGTGGGCTTCCACTAAACTGGTCATGAATGCACAAACCATCTGTTTTTCTGGACGTTTGTCAGCATGAGTGTGGCAGAGGCATCTGCCTGAATAGAGCTGGCCTGAATGATGAACCAGGTCTTTGTTTTTAAAGACATCCTTTCATCTGCAACTGAGCAACCCACTCACACTGTAGGGTAATCAAAATCAAACTATTGTTTGTATCAAATAGATTGATTGTATTGAAAAGGTGGATGGTGACGTTATTGTAGCTGCTAATAGGCTTCTAAGGCAATTATATGCTCTCAAATATGTACTACAGTGGGATACACTGTTCAAAGCCAGAGGGCTCTCAGCATGCCAGTGGGATTGAAAAAAGGTGATTGCAGCCAGAACACAAGTGAGAGCATGCATGAAGATGACAGCAGAGTATGACGCACTTAAAATGTAATACTGCCCTTGCCGTTTGACTGCAGTCTGGCAACATATTTCAAAATTAAAAATGTTTGCACCATCAGTTGACCTTTAAAAAAAAACCAAATATATATATATATATATATATATATATATATATATATATATATATATATATATATATATATATATATTATAGTCCTGTCTTTGTCTTGCATTTATGTGTGCACAGGGGGCCATTGACAAGTACAGATTTCAATTCAGTTTATACTCTTTTAAAACCATTACCTACACTTTGAGATTCTAGCCATTAAATACATTTTTTTACAGGCCCTTTTCATGTGTTTTTCAGTGTGGTATAAGGATAATTTTGCCAGTGCATTGAAAAGCAACAGATTCAAGAAAAGAAAGGCCAGTAAACAGATTTTGTCACTTGTGCATTTTAAAGACAAAAAAGATTTAAGGAAATGGTTTAGGCCGTCTGAATGTATGGCTTAATAATAAACCAGAACTGAATGGAAGAAAAGAGCTTCAGTTGATGGTTCAGCCTACTCCTGCTTTATTTTTTACAAAACCTTTTGTGTGCATCCCTTTTTGTTCATTTCTTGCTTCTGCTCAATTGGTGTCAAGGAAGACACTGGGCAGATTAGGCAGGAACTCAATGATTGTTAGGAGGTAATGAAGTGGACTATATTACCTGCTTTGTTTTTTTAAATAAGGGTATGAAGTGAAAGGATGAAAACTCTTATTCTATATGTGTTCTTTAGTTGAAGTTTCCTTATGGTTACTTATCATAAACTGAATAGCTGTGCATATAGTGTATGTGTGCAACAGTAAATATAGCACATCTTGTTGTTCAGGTTTCTGAACTCTACATGGAGCTCAATCAACAAAGCCTTAGCTTGTAGTCCCTACAACCACAGCATTGAATCTTGCTGTTGGAAAGTATTTTAATAATAATTGTAATAGTTACAATTTATGTATACAAGCGTTTATTTGGTAAATAAATTGATTTAATCTTTTACCAGACTCATTTTGTTTTACCTTGAATGAAGTTCACATTAAGTAATATTGATGGTTACATTGCTGAGTAAGGAGTGCAGGTTACTTGTAAAATGTTATAGCTAAGAGACACGGTGATTCCCAGGGTTGGAACCACTAACTTAGAAGTTTGTTTTTAAAGCATGTGTCAGGATGTAAGTGGTGTGGGGAAGAAGTGAATGTCCAAACAGTTCAATGTAATTATCAAAACGTCCGAATTTATTAAATAAAGTAATTTAATCTGCCCCTACCAGCAAATGGTATGGGGGAGTGAATACTGGTATGGTATGGGGTTTGTGCTGGCTCTGTGTCTACAGCTTGCTAGCCTCTACGGATCTGCAACACAAAACAAAAACAAACCACAGCTCTCCAGCGTATTAGTAATTCAGCACAGGGGGCCGTACTCATGTAATTACATCCTCCTCTGTGACCAGCTCAGCACTGCACTCTATCCATTCATTGCGTGACCCACAACTGATCACAATGGATTCGTTTAGCAGTCTTGCAACTATGGTCTTTCTCCAAAATGGCTGACTTCCGGTTCCGACCTACCTTCGAGTCGGCCACCTCTGGGAAAGTGTACCAGTAACCTTACACAGCACCCTTTCTGGTCGGGAAGTAGACTTACAGCTCAAATTCCTTCTCTCCTTGTCACACCGTGTCCAAATGAAAACGGACAGGGTCAAGTGGTCATTGCATGATTCCTCTATTTTTCTTGTAAACATAACCACTGATGTACGACAATTTGAACGACAAACTAAAAACACTGTTCTCATTGCGTCACAACTGTACCATCCATGTAAAAAGATATATACATTTATACACTACTGCAAAAAATGAAAGGATCGAACATTAAATGTGTCAAAATGTGACACACTATGAACATATAGGTTGTTAAAGTATTTTCCAGTTAGACCTTTTATGAGTTCTAAATTGTGACAGCTGTTAAGATGCATTTTGCATCGGCTGCCACCCAGTTAAATCAGGTACTCTCATTTAGACTTCAGATTTGACCATTAGTCTGCTCAGGTGATAACATAATTTGTTGTTCTTGGTTTGAGAATCACTTGCTTCTAATGATGCCAGGTGGTGGCAGACAAAGATTTTATAATGAAACTCAATCAGATGCTGGAACCTGGAGATTGTTCCGCTACAGAACATGGAAGACATGTTCTGTAGTTGGACTGTTCAGTGTGTCCCCTTCTGTTATTTCCAGATTGTGGATACGTGATCAAACAACAGGATTGTACATTAAATGTCCCGGACAAGGTCATGGGAGGTCATCCACACCACGCAACGGCTGACATCTATAGAATATGGCAATGCGGTATCGCAGGTCTACTGCACATGAGCTCAATACCCACTTCAGGACAACGACTGCAGTTACCATAAGTGACCAAACAGGGAGAAACAGATTGCATGATTCTGGTTTGAAGTCAAGAAAACCAGCCATAGCTCCACAGATGACCCCACAACAACAAAGAGACCACCTTCATTATCGCTTGGATCACCAGAACTGGCAATTGTGTCACTGGCCACAGTGTTTACTGATGAATCAAGATCATCTATCCACGAAAGAATGATGTGTTACAGTATAGAAAGCCAGAGGAGAATGATATGCTCAATGCAACTGTTGAAGCTGACGGTTTTAAAGGGGACACAGCTACGGTGTTGGGAAGCATCTACATTAGAGGTTGCACAAATTTGATTTTGCTTCAAAGAGGTGAATTCACAGGTCGACGATATATAGTCTTGGACCCTGTAGTAAGACCAGTTACTGGTGCAACTGGCTCTGAGTTTGTTCTTATGCAAGAAAATGCCCATTGTCATACTGCCAGGATTGCCACGGTTTATCTTGAGCAAGAGACTATAGAGGTTATGGACTATCCAGCAAAAGTTTGGACCTTAATCCCATAGAACAGCTTTGACATATTTTAGGACACAGTATTTGTCAGTGTTGTATCCCTCTGCACAGCATCAGAGAACATGATAATGCACAAGACTGTCTGATTAGAAGTAGGCCCTGTTATTCAATACAGACACATTTGTTTGGACCATTTACAAACTGGCTGAAAAATTGATCTCCAGAGACCAAGCCTATATATTTTGATTTTCATGGATCTCGTGTTCAGATGCATGTTACTGATGTGACAGATATAATAAAATGTATTTATCAGATAATTTTTGTGTGTTATGAGTGGTCTCTTATAATACTCACATTTTTGTTGTTAATTGTACTAAAAAAAAAAGTTTGAAATGTTGCTAATTTAATTTAGTGTATATTTACGCATATACATGTATATTGAGAGGCATGGAAAACATTATGTCTTTATAGACAGAAAGACTGTAAGAACATTACTTTATACTGTAGCACTTCTTTGACAAATGTCAAATTCTTAGGGCCTCATGCACTAACAGGGGTAAATTACCTGAAATACCGTGGTATGTAAGAGAAACCCATACTGCACGCAAAAAACGAAGGCATGACCGCTCTATTCACTAATATAATAATATCCATGAATAAGGACACTCCAAAAGACAGGTAGTCCGGCTCTTACTTTGTCAGAATGACAGCGACCAAGGAGGCAGCAGCCTACACCAGCTACATCTTTAGTGGGTCGCGGTAGGATGAGGGGAGGCGGCCTGGTGTTATGCAGATTTCTGTATCCCCTTAGATTTGACACCTGCGTAGATCAAGATCGTTAAATGTGAACGCTTAGTGTTTCTGAACAGTATTTACATGTAAGAAAATTACAGTTTTATAAGGTTACTTTTAATCAAGGGTTTCATGTATTGAGCAACACAGGAAGCTGAGCGTACTGTAGAAAATCAGTGCTGTTAAATATGCTATTTTTTTTTTTTGCTACAGAATTAGTTTGGTCCTGTTTTCAATATTTGTTGCAAACTGCAACAGAACTCAATGGCAGTGCTTGAGAACACAGCGGGACTTGGGCACAGGAATATCGTGCATGCACGTCCAGCTTTGAAAAACTGCATCTGCACATGCATGGAATTATGCGGGGCTAGAGAATTCTGCTTAACACCTTGAATGTCTTGCTTTGTGACGGTCAAAGTGGACAAATGAAAATAATTAACTGAAAACAAATATTTGTTTGTTCACCTTTATCCCCCTCTGGTTTGTTTTGAAGGTACCGAAACGTTGGCTAAGCATAAATGTGTTTCTTTTAAAGGGATTGCAAGTGTGCGGTTTATTTCTTTTTTTTCTTTTACGAAACTTTAACCTTCCAGCTGCTTATCCAGCTAGTCACAATTTGTGCAGTACTCGCTGATGTCTTTTCCATGACAAAAATGCTAATATTTTCAGGGCTGAAATAATTCAGTGTAATTCATGTGTTAAAAGAGCACAACAGTCTCTTGGCCGTTTCGGCAGTACAACGTCATAATGGAAAAAATACAGTACATCCTGGGATTTTATACAGCACTGTCTATTCCTACAATGCATCTTGCATTGAGAAAGTAACACGTTTGAGATCAGAATAAAGGAAATAATTATGTAATACAGTTCATGTTTATCATGTTTCCCACACAGCACTACCTGTGGTCTGCTCTATTTATATTGTGATTTAGACGGGCACCGCCTGGTTTCAATAAGCGGTAAACTTAACACGCGCTGAGACACTTAAAAGTTAGCACCTTTAAGTAAATATGTTTTTTATATCAAGTCCCTCCCTCGCAGTATTAGGGGAGAGAATTTGAATACATTTCCATGGATTACCAATATTAATTGCATGTAATTGACTCGCACGCGGTATCTTTTTCCACGCGATTCATTCCACATGCAAAATCATTTGCAGCTGGGTAGTGAATATAGCAGGTGTACAAAGCACACACTAACGGGCTTAGTGCATGGTAAACTGGTTACCGCTGCTTAGTGCATGAGGCCCTTAAAGTATTAAAAAACGACAATCTGGGTGTTTGATAAATACCCTGTGATTATAAAATTGTATATCAAGTGAAGATTAAAGATTTAGCCTTAATATAGTTTTACATTTGGAGAGCTAGGGTTATTTATTGTTACCAAGACAAAAATAAATAAAAGAATGCAATCATGATCTGGCCTTTTATCTCTAGCTTAAGGATATACAAAAGAAAGTGTAGTTATAGAGTGCTGGTTCTTTAAGTGGTTAGCTAGCTTAACAGTGCTAAGCATAAACATTTGGCTTGAGAGGAGTTGGAGAACCATATGGACAGCTAAATGAAGTTCAAATCAAGCACAGTAATGGTAGTGACTCTTTTGTGGTTCTTTGTAAACACCACAAAGACTGGGAGGGGCTGAAAGTTAAATTCTAATAATACGAATGAAAACCATAGGCAAATGAATGTAGGGCTTGGTAATGTGTTTTCTATTGAAATCAGGGAAGTGGCGCCTTTCCCCCAAATTTGTGGAGTCTTTACTTTTAAGTGCTGAATTCATTGAGTTTCCATTTTGTGCGCGGGGGTGTTCTGTAATCAATGCTTCTTCATTGTGATGGAGCCAAGTGAAGACACATGACAGATTGCTCAAGCTAAAGGCCTTTGTTACAAGTTGATGAAGTGGAAGAGCTTGCATGGATGAAGACGTTTAAAGCCAATAAAGAAATTTTTAAAACCAATTGTTCAGCCCATATTGGGGAACGGATTTTTATTACCACAAATCTGCAGCCTTTGAAGGACTTATGGACCCACAGGCGTCTCATTGCTCAATCACACAGATTAAGTCAATCAGACAAGCAGCAATCTGTCCTATTTAATAAAGTAACTTTTGTCATTTAGGATTGCAGGGATTTACACATCATTGAGGAAAGGGGGGAAGGGGTCATCCTTTATGGGTCCTTTTTTGTTTTTGTTTTTACTAAATTAGGAATATCTAATGTTCATTAAAAAAGGGAGATTTTTTCTTTTAAGCACTAGCAGTCCAGTAATGAGCATATCTGTTTTCATATGGCACTTGACATGCAGCACCAGAAATTTGACGCAATCGTGTCGAAACTTAGCTGGCAGACAGCATCACATTTTCTGATTGATTCCGACAAGTCACTGACAGCTTTTGAGGTGAAGCACACACATGACAAAGGGCAAGCAGAGGCTGGGTGTTGTCAACTGGAACACTCGCCAATGACTGCAAGGGGTTTCATACCCGGTGAAGTAGGTCTTAAGCACAACCCCCTGTTGTCATTTATTCTAGCCACTCAATTGAAAGCCAATGCTTTTTTTCATGTCTGCCAATTAGTTGAAATTAATAGACCTTTTTAAAATGTATCTGACAGGCGAGGGTCTTATTGATGTTTCGAATCCTCCTTGGCACCACCATTTTAAATTTAAATTAATTATATATATATATATATATATATATATATATATATATATATATAATGTTTCTAAGTGTGTTTTGTAATGCCATACATGTACAATGTACACATCTTCTGTAAAAAGCCCTGCTTAGCACCCATGTTGAGCAATTCATATTGTAGGCTATATTGAGCAATAACACTTACAGATGTCATCTTTTCATCCATGGTTCTAGAATTTGGGGCAAATGCCACGTTTTGTTCCTGGCCAATTTACTTTACAGGCACCATTTTTCAGTCATTACAGATTGACAATAATACAAGGAATTTACTGTTAATATTATTTTGAGTGAATGACTAACATTTTGGTTAACATACTTGAATACATTTTAAATCCTAAGCATTTATCAGCAACAGAATACAAGGTGTTCAGTTTATTAAAATATGCAATGTTCATTTTTATAAAAAAGAATTGTGTTTACTTAAATTGCACATGTTTAAAAAACATCAACAGTAAGGCACAATTAAAAAAATAGATCATAGATTAGCTGTTAAATGATATAAGTAGAAGAATAAAGTGATTCAAAATGTAGGTGTTATGTTTGACTGCCTATAACCCATCATTACATGATGTAAAGATGCCCCTTTCTTTAGAGACTTGTTTACTGTCATTCCTTGTTGTACCGCTCAGTGTTACATTTCTCCAGGCTGTCAGTCTTGTCAGATACTAACCTTCTCTCCACTGAGAAGGTTGCTATCATAGTATTTAGAGGTTTATATACTTTACAACTGGCTCCATATGGCTACCTGGAAACTGGAACTCCAAAAAAAAAATAAAAAATTCTGGTGTGAAAAAAAAAAAAAAAACCTGAGGCAAAACTGGTGTTTTTTTCTAATATTTGAGAAAAGTCTAAAAAACATGTGTTTAATTTTAAATTTTTTTATTTTGTATTGTTACAGCCTAGCATTTGTAGATGCTACTACATAATGTACCACAGGGTGGCTATCAGCCTTTTGCTTTTTGCTTAGTGATCTTGAGTTGGCGGGGAGAGAATCAAAATTGTGTGGATGTGTGTGGAGGCGAATTGGGGTGCAGGTTTGACGTGAAAGACAGTGGCGGGGGGGGGGACAAGGGAAAGGGAAAGGGAGTAGAATACTAAATCTTATGTATTTACATTATTAACATTTATACTTTATCGTATTATATATAAATAGATTATCTATATATAATTATATATATATATATATAATATATATATATTATATATATATATATATATATATATATATATATAGTCTCAAGGACTTTCTGCATTACTAAAATGCTATAAACTTTTATGACACAGATGATGCAGCTGTCTGTTATTTTGAGGACTTCAGAACAATTGAGTTGTGCATGCTTTTGTGATTTAAAAATGCCAATGACCAGAAAGTGCAGTTCGTTTGCAATCTATAGTTTTTAAATGATCACTTACAACTGTACTTTCAATAACATTCACATTACTTTTAAATTTATAATACTTGTCATTGTTCTGTAATTGAAATTTGATTTCAGTGTTACTGTAACTTCAATAAAAACAGACCGTATGCCTAGACTGCTTAGAAAATAAAATGTACTAATAATACACGTTTTTTTTAGTCCCTTGAAATTTGTATATTAATGGGATTTTACAAAACAGACGGACAGACAAAACATGACTGTTACATACATTCATATTTAGCACTTTACGTTTTATTTAGGGTTTCACTATTAAGTCTCGAGTATATATAATGCAGCCTTTGTTGGGCATCAGAAAGGTTTTGTGTGCTTTCCTAAAGAGCCTTTTGTGCTTCTGTTACAGTATTTGGAGATTTGCAAGGAAGTATGTCAAATTAAAACCACAAAATTGAAAAGCCAAAAGCTTAAGGCAATGAATTATATTGTTGGGTATTTTAGGCACATTTGAAATGTGTTATGCATAGTATGAAGAGCTTGTCTTCTGGTGGCATTGCTGGAGACACAGTTTGTCATCCACAGATGTGCTGCTTATTTCATTCTCATTGTAAACTGACTAAAGTTCTATGAAACAAAACAAACATATAGGTATATAACATATCTAGTTACTGGTTGTGTTCTATTTAGCCTTTGATTAAAACGTGTTGCTTCCCAGTATCTTTCTGGCCATGAAAATTATAATATGGAACAGAGATTAGAATGAAATTATCATGGCCTGAAGACATTTACCCAGTGAAGGCAGTCGTATAAACCTGAGCCTGATAACACATTAGGTTCTGCATGCTCGATATTATTGCTGTACATTATGTATGTTTCATTTATACTACTTCACACACACCAGCAACGCTGACAGATAGGTAATTACTCTCTGCGCCAATGAACACTTATCAGCACCACCGCTGTTTATTGCCACAATGAAGTGTGCTTGTCAGTCAAGGTCACTCGTTTGCATGTCCTCTTTAATAGTTCTTTCACAGTTGTTGAACTTTGCATATAGTTCTTCCAGTGGGATGTTGGCAGTTGCTGTTAACATCAGTTTTCCTTTTGGTTTCATAATATTGCTATGTATACATTCAGTTGATAAATGGCACCATCACAGCAGGCTGGATTGGAGGTATAAAACATATTTGCTAGCTAAATAGACTGAAATGATCATGGACTAGAGACAATGGGTTCAAACAGGAGTTCTGAGACCTTGATGAAGAGTTGTTAAAAGGGGGAAAAAAACATGATCTAGCCCTCGCTTTTTTTCAGGGCATTTCTAATGTATGGATGCTTTTGCAGCACCAGCCAATACAGAAAGTACAAATAGCCTGCAGGCCAGGATATTCTGTACCTCGAGGAAAACAAAATATCGAGGTTGCTCATGATGCTCATTGCCTTAAGCTACTAAAGTGTATCAGTGCTCTGTGATTCTTCCGTGAAATATATTTGTGGATGCTAAACTGAGAACCTGGTAGATAAAAGCCTGCTGCACAACAATTTTTATGTTTGTATGTGAAAATGAAACCTTCAAAGTACACATATTTTGCACAATAATAATAATTAATCAAATATAATTAACTAACATAATTAATCAAATAATAATATAATGAATAAAATATATAAATAAAAAACTATTGTTCCAAGTAATTCTATACCAAATGCAGAGGATCTCCGTATGCTGTCATGGATGGCTGGTGTTGTGATGTCAGACCAGGAACTGAATGACACAGAGTTGTGCAGTAAATGTGCTGCTTGCATTGGTTTATTAAATGAACAAATAAAATGCTTAAACAAAATATAAAATGCTGACCAAAACAAATGGCACATTGGCCAAAATAAATAGACAGACAAAACAGACAGTGGATGAACCCCAAACAAGTATTGTGCTGGTCCAAGCACGAATAACAATTGTTATTTTAATTATAATTGTTTTTATTTCTCCTCTCTCTCCCTTTCTCCACTGCTTAAACACCAACCCTGTGTGTGTGAAGCACTCACTCTTTTATGCAGCTGTGCCGAGACTTGATTGCTAATCAATCATCTCCTGATCACTCGTTTTTTCCTCAATAGTGCAATCCAAGTCATTATTTTATTACTATAACATCTCAAAAAGCCCTGCAAATGTTTGTGATATTCTTTGAGCCCTGGATGCTGATGCAGCTACCTTGTTTGGTTGTGTTCGTGTTATCTCTGTGGTGCAGGGGATGAGAGGATTAGTAAAAAAAAAAAAAAATTTAAAAAAAAAATTTGGTTTCACAAACCCGTTTACCAATTCTCTAAATGAACATCCATTTCAGAAGATGGTGTTTTGAGTTACAGACTCATCTCTGACCCATTTACTCAACGAACAAAAAAATGCAAATAATCTGCCAACCCAGTGGATCAAAAAATAAGATATTAAGCAAAACAGTCACACTTTTACATTAGTTTAAAAAACTGAGTAAATAAATTATTGCGTTTTATCAACCAAACCTAAAACAAGTGGAATTTTTGCTATTTAAATATATCAAGTTCCAGTGTATTCAAAGGTCATTGCCACCAACTATAAAATTCAAGTACAGCTGGTAAGAAGGACTGCACAAACACTTAAAAGACACCATTTTCTTTATTGTTTACATATAAAAAGAGAACTCAGTCATTTCGGACAGCTTCAAATACTCCAGTTACAAGGAATCTCTTCACTCTTACATATAACAAAGTAAAACAGAAATACTTTCCTTGAAACAGAATTAAGTAGGCCAGATGTTTTACATACAGGGATATCTTAGAAGTGATCTAAAAATGTGAGCAAGGAATGAAAAAATGAAGGACTGTTGTGGAAGCTGACTTACAAGGTTACTTCAAGAAATGGCTTGATGAGGTTCTTGCTTGGATTAATAAATAACCAAATGAGCAAGATGGGCAAAATGGACCTCATCTTGTTTGTAACATTTCTTATTTTCTTAAAAAGTCGCTACAACATAACACCTCCATGAATCGATACTGTACACATCTTTTGGAATGTAAAACAAGTAAACAGAGTATAAATGCTAAACTAGACTAGCCTGATTGATTCATGTACATTGTAAAACTTTTTTTTTTTTTGTTTTGTTTTTTTTAATGAACACAGTAATCAAAGAAAGTAAATTGGACAAAAGACAAACCATTCTGGCTACTGTAATACAATACGGATTACCACAAAATTCAAAGAATATAAAAACATTGCTAAACTAAAAGAACTGAAGAGATCAAGGTGGCGATCTGAAAGATATTTCAATAAATTGGTGGTGTTTCCTCCCTTGTTTTTCACTTCTTTAAAACACTTTCGACATTTTGGCTGTCGGCGTTCAACCAGATTGCTGTTGTCACCTGGCTTAAATCTTTCTTTCTCCGGTATTCGCCATTAGAGCTACAGTAATTAAATTTTCCCAGAATGCGCAGGGTAACTGGTCCCTTCCGCTAAACAGAAATGAGTAAGCTTAATTCATATTGTTTTTAAAGCACACAATTACAGAGTCTTGTTTTAAAAGCTCAAAAAAAAAAAAAAAAAAAAAAAATGGTATCAAAAAACCACAATACTTAGATGTTTTAATTACCCCAATATTAGGTATTGTAGGATTTTGGTATCATGATATAAAGTGGGGATCAATATATCGCAGAACACTAGCTTCCAGAATATCTTCACGCCATTACTGTTTATTGTAGTCAAAGTATTCAAAAGTAGTGATGTGTGTATCTTACATGCAGTCTTACCTGTGATAACAGTGACAAAGTGCCTCAATATCCACAAGTAAGACTGTGGATCAGTATCTATTAAGGGGAGTTAAGATTCCCCCCATAATGCTGTGCGCAATATTCAGTTGCTAAGAGAATCCTGAAATCTCTGTATTGATTCGCCAATTCTCATAAATAACAAATATACAATTAAAATGCACATTTTAATGAGTGGGAAATCTATTAATCTGAGTATAAAAAGGTTATGTATTGAATCTTCATTGTGTGCTGCGAATTATCCCATTCATGGTCCAGGAGTCTGGCACATTTGTGGGATAATTCCCTTACACAATGAAGGAAGACGAACCATTACATAACCTCTATTTATCCCATGATACTGTATGTCATGTATTACTGTTATAGCCCTTCTGTATATTTCTGCATTTTTGATAGTCATATTTTAACACTGCAATGTGTCGGACCAAGCTTGAATTCCTGTAAAGGTGACCATATTTTCACATGCACAGTTCAACATTTTTCTGTTTCCGTCTGGTTTAGTTTACAGCACTGTAATTATTTATTTCTCCTTTTTTTTTTTTTTTGCAATAAAACCAAAGCAAACGGATATCATTAGTATTAATTAATTAATAGTAATTGGATTCGGTTGTAGACAATTACCTGTCCTTGCACTATTCAATGCATTATTTTTCACGATCATTAGTTGATGAGTTCTATGTGCTAAGTCGAGGATTCCTGAGAATGTGTTTTAATCTGTTGTCGATAGTATAGCAATAATTACCCTGCCACTAATTAAACTGCATCAAACAAATACCACTGTGTTACTCAGGGGGACAACAGAAGGCAGTTTAAAATAATTATTGGCGCTTCATGCATGTGTGAAGTTTTCATTACTCTTTAAAATCCTTCTGCTATGCTTTAGTTTTTTTTTCAGAATTACTTAAAATTCTTTGGAGTTTACATGTAAACATTTCAGGTCCCAGTGTACTTAAAAATCGATAACTTCTGTTTTTTAAAGATTGCTGTTTTGGCGATAGAAGAACAGGTGTTCCAATTCAGAACATTATGATTATGTATTAGCTTATGTTGGCAGACTGTTTAATTAACCACCTACTGATAATCCAAATCCATAAATGCTGCTGTCCCTGAACCATGAAATTAAATGCATACATCAAAGCTAATGTACTTCTCAATCGTAATAAATATTGGAACATATTTACCAATCACATTTAATAGAGATCTAAGTTAAAAGGTAACATTTAAGAGACATCCTTGTGTATCTGGAAACACTGTGGTTGCATCTTTCATTCATCCTGTAGGATTTTAACTGTGTTACTTTTAACTTTGTCAAATGAATTAGGGGAAACTGTGCTGATATTGTCTTATGTAGAGTACTTGGTTGCCCCCAAAGGCCAGTAGGAACTCTTTTCTTTATATTGCTTTGCAAACACTTTTGCTGCAATCTTCGTCCATCCTGCACTCTAAATATTTTTGCAGTTCCTTTATTTGCAGTCATTTTCAACTGAGCTCCCAAACTGTTTCACTCTGGTTTATCCTAGCTGGATTTGTTTCTTCGTTTTGTATGGCATTTTTCTCTAGATTCCTGAAATATTGTATTGGTATCCTTTTTTAGAAAACAAAGAACACCATGTGTACTCAGTGTTGAATGCGCTTTAAATTGTTCTACAGTGCTTTATACACATGCATTTCAAGGCAATATCTTTAACACCAAGTTATTTTTTGGTCGTTGACCAATGGACGATGTACCAACCCTAACTCATGTTAGATATATTTTTAAAAAAAAAAAAAAAAAAAAAAAGTGCTGCATGTAAAATATGCATCTGATCAGGAACGATCTTGTATCTGTCAGGATATTGTTAACAGTTCAAACACCTGTCATCAAGTCTTGTACACTGATTCTTTTTATCTTTCTTTCTTGTATCTATCTTTTCTTTCTTTAAGATGTTTTAACATCACCCTGAACCCAAAGTTATTTCGGTTGCAAACTGGCAAGGGTCCATCCTTTGCACAAAAACTGTTGGTCATTTGTGCAGAAAATTGAGACACCACATTTGTAATACAATTCCCAGTAATTTACCTTTTTAATACGCATTGTATGGAAGGCTGTTACAGAGTCCCCATTATGACTTTTTCACGTATAACAATGTTGTAAAAACAATAAACCAGTAGTAACACATATTTAAAAGCAAAATTCCTCAAACTCAGCACCACAAGAAAAATGACGCAGGTCTAGAAAGTGCAATATGCTTTATTACTATAGCTTCAGAGAGGGCTGTGCAATATACTACATGCTTTGTTCATCCTTAGATCAATAGCTCACATACTAAATAGATCATGTAGGTCATTGTCACATAGGTGGAAGTGACATACAAGGATTGTGGCATACATTTCAGGGCATGGTCAAAGAGTATCCAGCTTTCAATGTTCTTGTGATAAGAGTACAATTGCTGGACTAATGTGTATAGGTATTTTGTAGAATTATAGAGTTGTGTACATACTTTTTATTCCTTTCAGAGTAAATCTGTGAAAGGTAGTAGCTAATTGACATTACAAAATAAACACATCCTCTGTTTTCTTTTTTTTAAATTAGGAAGAGAACTGATGATCCAATTGTGTACAATACACAGTTACAGCTTGATTCCTTTTGGTTTTGTTAAATAGAAGTAGGCCACGTTCACCGCCTTTCACAAAACACGGTGCTTGTTACATTGTTCATGAAGCAATGGTTAAAATACTCTGAAGAAGTCATTAACTGGACAATCCCTTTGTAGTTTGAAGCAAATTATTTTGAATAATAATAAAGTGGGTGATTTGAAACTACGGAAAGTAATCTCTGTTTATGTAGTATTTGAGGTCATTATTGATGGGATTAACTAATCTGTGTAACAGAAGATTAAAAGATTGAATTCCAGGGCATTTCCAGGGATTTCAAACATTACAAACAGACACAAATTCTATTCCCTGGTACAGAATTCCATTCAGTAGAATTAGGCAAAAGTCTGAATGGTAGTCTACTTTCATGGGATGAGCATTGCTTTAAAATATTATTAACAAGTATGCAACAAAGAGAAACTATGAGAGTAAGCCATTGCACAAGAAACGTCTTTAAGATTGGTGAGAACATAATGTTTATTGACAGTGTGTTTGATGTATTGTTAAATTGTTTTTCTAGCTACATTTCAGATACAGTATTGAGCGCTAGGGATGTCAACACAGACCCAAGTGAACCCTTACCCCTATGGCCACTGCACAAAAAAATAATTTTCAAATTTAGTACATATGTAAACTTTAGGTTTGCAGGGGTTTACAATGTCACAAGAAACCGTTTTGTAAACTTTATGTTTACATTTAATTTACACATGCCTATGTGAGTAAACATTATGTTTACAGTGTTTACAACTACAAACAGAAAACCTTAGGTTTACAAAAGGTTTGCAGGTGTACAGGAAACCACTTGTAAAATGTAAGTTTGCATAATATTTACAAGAAACTTACACAGAGTAAACCTACAACTGCAAGAAACAGAAGGTTTAGCAAAATTGTAAACCATTTTAAACCTTAGGTTAAAAATAAGGTATATTAAAAGGTATATTTACATGGTTTACTCACAATCTTTCTGGTACAAAATAGTATTATAAGGGATAATGCAGTGGCCATATAGTTTATATTGTTTGCTGATTTTCCCAATCTTTTTAATTGAGTTTTGTAAGGATGCTTTAGGAGAAAGCTTCATTGTATTTTTTTTTTTTAATTGTCAGAGCTCTCATGGGTTTTTCATTGCCCCATATTCTCTGAAAACAAATATATACAACTGATTACATAGTGAAATTGTATTATCATTACCATTTTTGTGGTGTGGCATTACTATTTACGTATTTAATTTACAGTAATTCATTGTGATTGTTTTTTTTTATCACTAGACCATAAAAAGTGTTAATCGACATCACATGCATTTGCTCATGGTATGCTCAGCAAAATTAACTAGTCATGGAAGGCATGACCAGCCCATCAGGCTGAACATTCTATGGGCAAACGCATGCAATGTTCTATGGCCCGGGCTCTCTCCTTCTCATCTCTTGTTCCTCATTTATGGTATCAGCTGCCCATAAGCATCAGAACAATGCCGTGATCCGGTGTCTCCTGAATACCTACCTTGGACGGCTTAACTGCTTCTCTTCCATTACCTTAACTAATTTTACTTGTCTCTGTTTCCTGAAGTGATTCAATTGGTCATGCTATAAGGATGGTTACTTTGTATCTTTGGGCCATATTAAAGGAAAACTTTGACCCACACACTAATAGCGAACTACAAACCTGCACTTGATAACGTTTGTTCTTAGAAGAGTCATCTGACAAAAAACAAAACTGCCACTGAGTACAGGTTTGTAGTTTGCTATTAGCAGGTGGGTTAAAGTTTTGTTAAGACACTTAGTGTAACGTTGTACTGTATTTTAACAAAAAATATCAATTTTGAAATTAATAATGATAGCGTGAAAAGACGTGTCAATTTAAAGTTACCATTTTACAATAACATCAGAAAGACTGCAAAATATATATATATATTATAATATATATATATATATATAATATATATATATATATATAGTTATATGTTAAAAACTAGTGTTTATCTGTAATTTAAATATCAAATTAGGGTAGCAAACAGCATCAACTTAATTCATAGTCATTTAGGGGAGAGGATATTTAAATGATTATTTAAACATTAATTCCCATGTTGTCACGATCATTCTGAACTACGCCGCACATTGGCTACTTGTTTGTCTGGTTGCCTTTCCAAGACACACACGCAGTTATATCAAATATAATTTCTACAAGTCTTACTGCTTAGAATTTATATTTGTGTGTGTGTGTGTGTGTGTGTGTGTGTGTGTGTGTGTGTGTGTGTGTTTTTGTGGAGTATCAAAAGTTACATTTCATTAACACTAGAACCGTCTTTTAGAATAAATGTTTTTATTTTTAATATAACCTACAATACTCAATTTTTAAAACTATATATACAAGCCAATATATATCAATTCCTTTGTTTTGTACAACGTAGGAGAGATTTCATCTTGAAGCTAGCCACAGTGCTTCAGCAGAAACATTTTGATCAGAAAAAAGCAAAGCTGCAGGCTGCAGCAGCTCAACCTGGATTCTGTGCAGTGAGTGCACACACACGCAAGATAATCATATGTTACTTTCATTTTAGATTAAAAACTACTTTTATTTTTACAGTTTTGTATGGCATATACCTGTTTACAGACTAGTTTCTTTTGAAATGTTTACTTTATTATACTTTTTTTATTATTTTGAAGTAGTGCTTTATAAGTAGTAAGTTAGAAAATAAACCCCTTTATGTTTAATTGTTCATTTACATACAGCTTTTTGGATGTGCAGATGTTTGATATGATGTGCTTGAAAAACACTTTTGAGTTTACCTTTGATTTTAATATTGATGGTGTTTAAAATGTACTAGTGGTTGTAGGTATGAGTGTTGAAGTGGTCCATAAATGTACAGTGTGTGTGTGTGTGTGTGTGTGTGTGTGTGTGTGTGTGTGTGTGTGTGTGTGTTGGGGGTGTGTATGCTTTGTATGCCCTTTCTGCTGGAGATTACATGATATTAAGTCAGAAAAATTGGATCTTGACTGCTGAAACCTCGTGAGCCACAAGACCGATTCATGCTCCGGTTTACATGTTTTTTCACAGCTATTTTTAACATGAGAAAGCGTTTGACCCTGCCCTTAAAGTCACGCTGCCAAAAAGATGTCCTTTTGCTGTTTTACGATGTACTCGCATGACAGCGTCACACAGTTATAACTGTAGGGTCGATTTTCAAGTACATGTAAACCAAGCCATTGATATTAAAACATGGAACTAAACTACTGTACCTGGTATAGTGGATAGGGAACTAAACTTAACTGAATGAAAAGATTTTGTGAAATCTTGGGTGTGTAATGTGGAAATCTTGTTTCATGTGTAATAAAAAAAAAGCATACTTTAAAAAAAAAAATACTTGTTTGGCATTAATTTAAAAGTTGCTTAACTGTTCAAGCTAACTTTTCAAAAGGTAATGTGTGCTTGCATGGCTTTTCTTTTTTTGCAAATTAGTGTAAATACAGTACTCCAGGTATAATGGATATTCCACTGAATAAAGCACACTAGCAGGACGTTTCATTGTAGCTTTAAATAGATTAATCAAATGTCTTGCAAGTCAGGTAACTTTGCTATGTAATAATTTGGCAAATTTAATGTCTATGGATATGTGCACAGCTGTTTAGAGATGCAATGCAAAACACAGATTAAAATGGTATGTGTAAACCATTCACAAAGACAGGTTTACAATCTTTTAAACTTAATGTCCAAAAGGACATAGTGTATGAATAAGTTTGTATGACTTTGTAAACCTGATGACAAAATATTGTTTACAACTCAATTTATGCAAACCTTTCCAAACACCATATTTGCAAAGGTTTACATAGTTTGTAAACCATTATTTTACTAAAGCACAAACTTTACGGACTTAAAGACCTCCATCAGGTTCTTTGTCTAGTAAACCATTTGTAAAAATAAAGTTTACAGTAGGTTTGCAACATGTGAAAACATAAAGTTTGTATATTTTTTTACAATATGTTTACACAATTAGCAAACCATATTTTACATCCAATGGGCCCATTCCTTAGAGAAGCAGAAGTTAAAATTGCTGGTATGGAAAGAATGCTGATAAACTAAAAACCTTGTTAGTAAAGTCTGTACTAATCTACTTTTCCTATTGGACAATGCTAAAATTACATTTGATACAAATACAATGTGAGAAAGTGTAGTCCTGGGGAGCACAGGACTAGACCTCCCAGAAGGTCACAAGCTGAAAAGCCTTAATTTAATTATTATTTGTTAATTGTTTTATTGTTTTGGCAGTTGGCTCGTTATTGTAAATTTGAGCCAACTGCCAATATTGAAGGAAAGCAGTCAATCTGCTAGAGGCTGCTGTGTGAAGAGTCCGACTGTGTGTCATTTAAAAGGTATTGTGTGAACCTTTTTGTTTTGTGTGTGTTAATTTTAACAGGTAAACAGCTTAGCTGTCCTGTTTATGTAGCTAGGTTCCTGGTGTGTGTTGTCAGTGCCCCAAAGTGGAGCTAGGTTTTAGTTTATTTTTTTAATTTTTTATTTGTGTTCAAAATAGGGGTACCTCACGTTTAAAAATCAATTTCCTGGTGTGTGCGTCAGTCACTAGTGCTGGAAAAGAACTCGAAGCGAGCCTGTGTGGCGAGCATCTTTCAAAACAGGTAACAGTGTCTATTTAACAAAAATACAGTGTATTATGTTTTAATTTTGTTTTCTTTTACAATAGATGCTGAGTTAGTTCCATTGACCCCAAACTCAGCACAAATCTAAATCTGGACTTTTAGTTTTGTTTTTGAATGTCTAATTATTTGTAATGTTTTAATTTTTATATAGACTAAAGGACTTTCAAAGTCTTCCTTTCTCTCTTTCTCTCTCTCTCTCTCTCTCTCTCTCTCTCTCTCTCTCTCATATATATATATATATATAAAGCCTGCAGACTAACCAACGCCTTGCTATTTTAATATGTAAATTAGCTATTTGTGTGCTCACTGCTCACTCACTGTCAGCTGGGTGTATATAGAGTTAAATAAGTTTAAAAGTTGTTGGTTTTTTTTTTTTTCTTTCTTTTTTTTTTTTTTCACAGCAGCACAGTGAGCTCTCCCTCCTCATCTACAGAGCACAGTTTGTCTCCCACACACAACCTCCTCTTAAAGCCTAAGAGATCATTAACCAGGCTAAACTAGGTGAAATCCACCTTTAATCTGCTGATTACCAGCATCCTGAATAGCCTGACTACATCAGCTATCCCTATTCCAGATAGCCTGGCCTATAATAAAATGAATTAAAACACATGTTTCTTTTTCTTTAAAAATATAAGGGGTTCCAAAAATAAAAAGCTGTTTACTGAACTCGACCCCTGGCCTCTGCTGTAACTCTGTGAGGAGCTGAAACAGAGGTCGCAGACTCATACACTCACTGCACGTGTGAAACACAGTCTCCTCCTGCCCACAGAAACTGCACACAGAGCTGATATTCGGGTCTACTCTGTGCAGGAACCTCCCTGTTGCTAAAATGCAGTGGAGAAGCCTCCACTGCAAATCTCCAGTTCTCTTGTCTAGTGGTGGCTTATACCGAACTCGCCACACTGGTGCCGTCTCCTCCTTCACAGAGAGACTGTGAAGTCCACCACTTGGAGTCCACCATTCCTTTTAGATCTTTATAAAACATATTTTTAACACTAAAAACATACAGAACTTTGCTTTCTAAGCAGTGGAAGACTCTGCTACAAACTTTGTGAATTTGTAACAGTTTGCTACATTGCTGTTCCTCCTCTTCTTCCTCACCTACTTGGGGAGACACAAGTAACACTGGGAAGTCAGAGTCCTGATCTTCCTCTTGTCCTTTCGCCATTTCCCCCCCTCAGAAGTTCTCTGAGCCCTGGAGAGAGTTCTCTGAGCCCCTGACACCAGCCCTCCTTCATCTTGAGAGAGGTACAGCACGGCTGGCTTCAGCCAGTGCATCCCACCCCAAAAAACTCTATGAAGATTTTTTGGATTTCATTAATCAGGCCCTGGGGAGGGTCCAAGCACATGAGCCTATGCCACAGCATATAGGCAGCCAGGTTATTAATTACAATAACCCTCCCCCTGAAGGATAATTGAGACAGCAGCCCCCCGCCAGCGCTGAAGCCGCCCTCTCACCTTGTCCATGAGACCTTCCCAGTTCAAATCCATATAGGCTTCAGTCCCCAGAAAGACACCTAATATTTTTAGTCCTGTTGTTTCCCACCTCAATGTCTGTGGCAGAACAGGAGGGCCCCTTTCCTGCCAGCTGCCTGACAAGAACGTGTCACACTTTGCCTAGTTTATTTTTGCTGATGAAGCCCCTTGGAATGTCTCTAGGCACTGCTGTAACAGCTGGACATCTTGGTTACTGCAAATAAACACATTATGTCATCAGCATAGGCGGACACCTTTACTGCCGCAGCAGGAATAGAACAAGGCCCCACCTATCCCGACAACCTGCTCCTCAGCAGAGTCAGTAGGGGCTCAATGGAGAGGGAGTACAGCATGCCAGACAGGAGCAGCCCTGCCTGATGCCCTTGCACACCAGGAAGGGCCAACTCAGTCCACCATTAATTTTTTAAATACTAAAAACATTACTGTACAAAATTTTAACATAGTTAATGAACCTTGGGCCAAACTCAGAGGCCTCCAGTGTTGTAAACAGATAATGGTGGTCGACCCGATCAAAAGCTTTCTCCTGATCTAAGGAGACCAGTCCCACATTAAAATCACCCATCTGAGTACAAGTTAAAAAATCTCTAATTAAAAATATATTTTCAAATATTGAACATCGTGGCACACAGTGGGTCTGGTCCGGGTGTATTATACTGTTCAGTACTTCTCTCAGTCTAATGGCCAGACATTTAGAAAATATTTTTAAATCGGCACATAAAATTGAGACTGGTCTCCAGTTTTTTAGTTGGCACAGGTCTCCTTTCTTGGGCAGCATAGTCACTACAACTCTGTGGCAGCTAAGCGGCAGCTCTTCATCTTTCAAACTCTCCTGCAGCACCAGCAGCAAATCTGGCCCCAGTTCCTTCCAAAAGTATTGGAAAAACTCTGTTTGTAGACCATCAATCCCTAGGGCCTTCCTGCTGGCCATCTGCTTGACTGCCGTGGTCAGCTCCAGGAGAGATATGTTGCCTTCCAGACTTCCCTTCTCCTCCTCGATCAGGGTGGGTAAGCCCTACAGCAGTGATTTCCTGTCATTTTGACTGCATGGCTCGCTGGAAAACAGTGCAGTATAAAACTGCACTGCCGATCTGTTTCTGTTCTAGCAACTCTCTCCCACAGGGCAGGCAGACACAGTGCACCTGTTTGCTGCTTGCTTTCTTTTTCTCCAGGATGAAGAAGAAGCTGCTGGTGGCATCTATGTCCCTTAGCTGGATAAATCTTGACCGCACCTGTGCCTCCCGCACCTTCTCCTCCAGTAAGCTTCCCAAGGCTTGTCTCTGCTCTCACAAGGTCTCCTGTGTCACTGTGATCTGTTCAGACTGGTTTTCAATTTTAAGAATTTCTCTCTCCAGCTCTCTCACAGTTGCGTTCAGTGACTTGGTTGCACCTGAGGTATACTGTTGACAAAAAACTTTAATTTATACTTTACAAATATCCCACCACTGCCTCAGATTTCTGTACTGATCTTTTTGTGTTCTCCAAATTTTCCAGAAATCTCTAAACTGTTGTACAAATGTGAGGTCTTGTAAAAGTTTAATATTAAAATGCCAGAGTGGTGCAGTATGTGTTTTCGGTAGGGTAACAATACTCTGCACACAGTGATGGTCTGACAGGCTAGTTGGTATTATACAAGCTTTTGTAAATGTATTAAGTTGATGTTTAAATGTATACATCCTGTCTAATCGTGCTCTAACCATAAACTGTGAAATGTGACGTGACCATGTGTACTGGCGAGTGGTGGGATGCAAGCACCTCCAAATGTCAACCAAGCCACTGAACTTTAAAATTGCAGCTAATTCTGTAGCAGAAGGGGGATGCGGTTCTATACTGTATCTGTCTATATTAAAATTCACTGTGCATTAAAATCACCCCCCACTAATAAAATGTCTTTGTCATTAATAGTTAAGATAGTCTGTTTAAGAATGTTTAAAAACACAATCCTATCTCTCCCTATATTAGGAGAATAAACATTTATTAAGTTAAAAGTAACCGACTCCACCCTCCCCCCCACCTTAGCATTTACCAATAAAAGCCTGCCTTTAATAATCTCTCCTACTTCTAAAATATCTGCTCCTAACCCAGATCTAAAAAGCACAGCCACCCCAGCACTGCTATTAAAGGAGTGGCTCAACACACACTGCCCTCCCCATTTCACCTCCCATTGCACTGCATTCCCTTCATCTGTATGCGTTTCTTGTAACAAAAACAATCCCCGCTCTCTTCTGCTCTAAAAACTCATAAACTTGTGCTCTTTTAAAACTCTGTCTGCAGCTGTTTACATTAAGAGAGATAAACTTGAATCTCTTCATAGTGATAAAATTATTTAAAACTATTAAAAGAAAAACGACAGCAAAAACTATAAAATTGTAATAAAACTGGGCCATTTTAAACTTTATTGGTTTTTGTATTAATCGTTTTCCTGGCTACTTGTACATATTTTTTAAGTCTGTACCACTTTGGTTGATCAATTTCTCTTAAAGTGGCTTTTCTAAAAACCACCTTAGCAGAGTACAGAAACAGTTTAAGATTAGGAAAGAATTTCTTTATGTCAACATTACATTTTCCTTTGATCATGTTTAAAAAACTGTTTATCTCTTCTACAGTGTATAATTTTTCCTTCGGGGTCTGGCTGTCAGGGATCACGGAGGGCACAGAGGAGTCAGAGACCTCTCCTCCATCTTCCTCATTCATCTCCTCCTCCTCCTCCTCCTCCTCCTCCTCCTCACTTTCACATCTATTTTGACTTTTTATTTTTTTCAATGCTGCACCCAGCTCCTCTGCAGCGTTTTCTTGCAAGTCTGGGGTAGAAGGTATCATAGCAGCGCCGAGCTGAGACTTGCACTGTACTCCACCCCCTCTGAGAAGAGGGGGACCGCCGCTTCAGGCTGAGACCCAGAGCCACAGTTTCTCACCTCCTGTGTCTGAGTTGGGAGCTTCTGCAGCGGGGGATTTCTCCCCCATTGCACTGCAGCCCCGACTCCCAGACTCCGGTTCCCCAGCAGCCATAATCTCAGCACCACTTGCTCCTTAAGGGCGGGCAGGCAGAGACAGCCTGTGATCTGGAGAGACCGCCTCAGAGCTCCGTTCCAGCTCTATGTCCCTTTTTTTAGCCTCTTTTTTAAATGTTTCTCTTTTGTTCTCCTTTTTCCTCTATTTACCACAGTAAACTCATTCTCACCAAGGCTTTCCTCATGTACACATTCCAGGCTCCAGGCTCATTGTTCTCCCTATCCTTCTGCGGCTCTTCCTCCTGTGCTCCCTGACCCCTGTCAGTCTCACCCTGTTTCTCCTGCTCTGTCTCAGCTTCTCTCATTGGGCAATTTTTCCTCTGATGCCCCTGGACTCCACACTTAAAGCAGCGCATGGAGTCGGTGCTTGCAAACACTACATAGCTGCTTCATTCTACTGTGAAAGAACAGGCGACATTTATTTCAATACCTGGGATATTTAACAAAATATACACTTGTCTCCTAAAAGACATGACATGATTTAACTGAGGATTTTTACTCACCAGGGGAATAGACTTTAGCTACCTCACAAGCAATTCATTCTTTAAAAACGGGGGGACATTCAATAAAATAACTTTTACAAAGGGTGTTGCAAGGGGTGATACGTGCACTAAACTCCCTTGCACTACAAAACCTTCTTGCACAAGTTTATCCAAATTCTGCTGATCTTTAAAAAAGATTATAAGCCCTTTATTCATCCGGGATGCTGGCACAATCCTGTCCCCCTCAACTGCCATGCATACTGCAAGCAAGCAATCCTCTGCTGACACCGCACTGTCAGGAACACAGCAACAGCCGTGCCAGCGGGTCAAACCTCTCATTCCCTGGAAATGAGAGCTCATCGCTGGGGATCAGCTGACCAGCTGTCAGCACAAACCCCAGCACACAAAAACACACACACGCACGCGCACATACACTCACACACAAAAATTAAACCCACAAATTAAATTAAATTAAATAACCAAACGTTATTTTTAAACTAAAGTAAAACAAAAAGCAAACCCAACCACACAATACTCCTACCCTACGCTTCCTCAGACAGGCTCCAACGATCCCACAATCCTCAGCGAGAGAGAGAAAGTGAGAGAGAGAGAGAGATAGTGATAGAGAGAGGGATTAAAATAAAGATTATCATTGTACGACAATATTGCTTCTTTTAAAAGTAAGTTTACTTTCTGGGGTTTAAATGTTCAGTTAGTAGTTTTTTCT
Source organism: Polyodon spathula (assembly GCF_017654505.1). NCBI lineage: Eukaryota > Metazoa > Chordata > Actinopteri > Acipenseriformes > Polyodontidae > Polyodon > Polyodon spathula. The sequence continues at coordinate 23,448,967 of NC_054537.1, read as the reverse complement.
ACATTTATGTCTTTAAATAACAGTATTACTGAGTTGAGCAGGCAGCTGGGCCGCCCTACTTTAGACAGTGAAATCACTCACTTGTTCTGCGCTGGAGCTGGAGCAACATGACTGTTATCTTTACTTACTTACAATGCTTAATGTGTTTAATTAATTAGTTAGTTGAAGAACTCCTTTGTCCTGTGAGAGCATTACCCTACACACCAGTAATTATTAATAAAAGCAAACGCACAATATTATTATTATTATTACAAAAATTGAATTATAACAAATAACGTTTTTATTTACAATGAAGGTAGAAAAAAATGCATGTTTTCACTATAAGCATTTGGGCGACACAGTATGTTCCCTACATTGTAAATAAAAACGTGATTAGGTATAATTTAATTAAAGCACTATTAATAATAAATGAATCATGGTTGTAGGAGTAGTTTTTAAGTATTCTGTAAATATTTTGTCTAATAGTTAAAGAGTGCTTATGGGTTTGTCAGGGCTCATTTTCAAAAGATATTGGCATTAGCATTGTATACAAACCAATGGAATACCTTGTGTATGTATGTGTGTGTGTGAGTGTGTATTAATAGAGAGAGAGAACATATGCTTGTCACCAGTCATATGTGGGTTTCACGCCATACTCTAGCCAAAATTGTAGTAGTACTGTCATGGCCTTATGGTTTCGTCTATTGTCATTGATTTGCCCCATTGCCACCGTACTTTATGTATCCAAGGAAGGCCAAACATCAGAAAAAAAATCGCAAATTGTGCATCCCTTAACACGAACACACTGCTGAGATTGAAGGATTTTGCTAAAAGTCATTTTTGACTGCCTGATACAAATAGCCCCTTTCTACTTGCAAAAAATTAGCTCTTGGAAATATTGACTTCAAAACAATATGCTTATTCTGTCTGGAGTCAATACTGCACAAGACACATACAGCATTTTACATTGTCCCAACTCAAATGTTCAATGATAAAATTCAACTTAAAAAAAAACAAACAAACCATATATTTGTAACTGAAAAAAAAAAAAAAAATCAGTTTTCTCTCTACACTTCTGCATTTGTTGGAAGAAATGCATGTTTTTTGTTTTAAATGGAAACCTAGTTTTGTTTTTTCAAAAGCATAACCTGTTTTTGGACTTGTTTAGGCATACTTGTTGGAGTATGGATTTTGAAATCATTTTTGACTTTTTAGTTGTTGCCTTTGCACCGTGGTTAACTAATTGTATTTTACTTAGTTTATTTTTAACACCAGTTTTCCGTGTACAGTACTTAATCTAGTAATTAGGAAGATCATATGTTTTCCTGTTTTCATAGGTATATTATGACCCTATCTCAGATGGAGGTAAGCGGTAGACTAGTTTATTTGGAAAGAGGTAAGGGGTCTAAAATGTTTGAAAACCACTGGACCAGACAAACGTTTTGCACTTTCATTTATCCAAAGTGCTTAAACACCATGTTAGCCACCAACACCTCTGTCCTGTATGATAAGTAATGTAATATTTCCCAGAATTAACACAAACTGATGACAGTATTTATTACACCAACCCCCTTTACTTATTTGTCTAATATATTTTTTCCTTTGCATTTCCCTACAGAGTGCATAGTGAGCTGTAAAAATGAACAGTTATTTTTCTTCATTTTGACATGATGCTGACAGGAGTCACTTTGATGTACTTTAGAATCATGAATTTTCTATCTGTTCTGTTTTTTTCCTGGGGCTTCATGTACGCAGACATTCCGAGCTGTCATTTTGCTACTCTGTGATGTACTTGACACACAACGGTTTTGACAAGTGCTGGACATCAGCCTCAGTTTAGAATAGGCAGTATATATTTCTTCAGGTAAAGTTCCTAAAATGTCTAAAGGAGTGATAAACAATTGTAAAGTTTTCTGTAACATTTTTCCTGTTTACATGTAGGTACCACAAGTGGGTTGAGATTATTGGCTACATTTAGGATTGTATTTTTTCTTTGTGCATTAAGAGGGATTTTATTCAGACACAAGATTAACTCTACTTTTCATGTTTTATTGGAGATCATTTCTAGATTTCCCTGTCTGTATGATTTAATGAAAAGGTTAACTGCAGTATGTTTTTCGTTTCTTTGTAGCTTATTAAAACATGGGGGGGTATATTTTAATGATCTAAGCAACAATACAAACTTCAAGTCACAGGCTTTAAAGAGCAACATCACAAGGATGTGTTTGTAATGCTAAGTGGTTGTTTAAGCGCATAGAGTATATTTCTTGGTAATTATTTTACATTTAATGATGGAGAGCTTCTTTATAAAAATCATTTATATTTTATTGAAACATGTGTTTTAATATTAGAAAACTGTGGTACACTTGAAGTTTATGATAGACTCTGAGTAATAATGTAACAGAAAATGTATGTCCTTATTATATAATTTGCTGGACAGCATATCTATTCCATAATGCCAATGACAACATTCTACTTGTATTAAAGTCTGGTGCATCAAACATCAGTTTCATTTCAGTGTTACAAAGCAAAGGGTATGCTTTTTTAAAATGTATTTTTGTTATAATTTTTTTGCACATCTTTGCTGCACATAGTTCACTTAAAGAACACAACTTTGCCAGCTCCCCACTCCACAGACTCAACTGGTTTATATGCTGTGGTCTGAACAGTCCCATCTCATACAGCAGTAGCAGAGAATCTCTGTTTTCAGCTTTATTGCAATGAAGTTAACATCCTTTCTGATTTTTCTGAATGTCTGAAACTATGCGCCTTCCTGTCCCAGAGGCTCCAAAGTGCTGAATCCTTGTACTTCACTGAAAGTCTTGTCAGTTTGACCGGAGTGGGGGGCCAGTTTGTAGCCTGGACCACCAGTTGTTTCCTCCTGTGCTGGGGTTGTTCCTTTCTAATGAGCTATGGGATGTGACATTTACATTTTCATTACATTACTCTTATTTTAAATAGTTTGTATCCATTTATTGCACTTACTACTTGCTCTTAATGGAGTTTACTCTTATAACCAAACATTTTTTGTTTAACTGCTCTTGGTCATAATCGCTCTCAAACCTAGATGTTTACTGTATTTTTTATTTTCTATCACTTAAATTTGCTCTTACTATTGATTTTATTGTATTCTATAACTGCTATTATCTGTGATATGATACTTCATAATAATAATAATAATAATAATAATAATAATAATAATAATAATAATAACAATGGCTTTTGGGGGGTAGTGGTCCGTTCTACCTGCCTTGAAAGCTCAACCTGAGTCTCATCTCAATGTAAGTGCCGCTGTGATTGAACCCTAGAGGACCTTTGGCCAAATCATACCTAACTTAATACCGCCCCCAATTTTCTAGTCAACAATTTAGATAATCATACTTGTTTTAAATACTGCAAGAGTACTAAGAATTTTTTTTTTCAAATGAAGGCAAAATCCATAGTGTTTTAACAGACTGTAAGAAGCCAGGGGTATAATACATTCATATGCAGTCACAAAATGCATGTGACGGGCTACTATAAAAAAAATGGTAAAATGATAATTTGTTTAAAAGGCACCAGTTTCCCTATAAAGTACTTGGTTTTTATTTGACCTTTTAATAGACTGATTAGGACTATGGAAACCCAAAAAGGCATGCATACCAACCTATAAATTATATGTATTAATTATTCATCAAAAGCCGTTTTGTGGCTCACATCCCCATATAATGCTTTTGTTTATGTATGATGATGCACACCTCTCTCGCAATACAATATAGCAGGGTTTTCAGCCCTAATACTCTCAACTGTCCAATCTTTTGTTGCAACCAGTTCTTTTTTCTTTATTTGTATTTGTCTAGAGATGAGCAATCTAGAACACTCACCGTAGCTGCACACTGTTTTAAGTCTGTTCTGTTAAGATTAAATGTTTAAGAGATACAAATGGCAAAATCGTAGATGAAGAAAAATAAATAGCAAATATATTAAATGATTACTTTTCACAAGTTTTTACAAAGGAAGATACTGACAACATGACCCACATGTCATCCAGTTCCTATCCAGTTTTAAATAACTTTAGCATAACTGAGGCAGAAGTGTTAAAGGGACTAGGAGCTCTTAAAATAAACAAATCCCCTGGGCCGGATGAGATCCTCCCAGTAGTACTCAAAGAAATGAAAGAAGTAAGTTACAAACCGCTAACCAAGATCATGCAGCAGTCTCTTGACACAGGGGTGGTAGCGACAGACTGGAAAATTGCAAACGTAATACTGATCCACAAAAAGGGAAACAAAACTGAACCAGCTAACTACAGACCAGTAAGCCTGACTTCTATTATATGCAAACTTATGGAAACTATAATAAGATCCAAAATGGAAAATTACCTATATGGTAACAGGGTCCTGGGAGACAGTCAACATGGTTTTAGGAAAGGGAGATCGTGTCTAACTAACTTGCTTGATTTTTTTGAGGATGCAACATCGATAATGGATAATTGCAAAGCATATGACATGGTTTATTCAGATTTCCAGAAAGCTTTTGACAAAGTCCCGCACAAAAGATTAATTCTCAAACTGAACGCAGTTGGGATTCAAGGAAACGCATGTACATGGATTAGGGAGTGGTTAACATGTAGAAAACAGAAAGTACTGATTAGAGGAAAAACCTCAGAATGGAGTGTGGTAACCAGTGGTGTACCACAGGGATCAGTATTAGGTCATCTGCTATTCCTAATCTACATTAATGATTTAGATTCTGGTATAGTAAGCAAACTTGTTAAATTTGCAGACGACACAAAAGTAGGAGGAGTGGCAAACACTGTTGCAGCAGCAAAGGTCATTCAAAATGATCTAGACAAGATTCAGAACTGGGCAGACACATGGCAAATGACATTTAATAGAGAAAAGTGTAAGGTACTGCACGCAGGAAATAAAAATGTACATTATAAATATCATATGGGAGATACTGAAATTGGAGAAGGAATCTATGAAAAAGACCTAGGAGTTTTTGTTGACTCAGAAATGTCTTCATCTAGACAATGTGGGGAAGCTATAAAAAAGGCTAACAAGATGCTCGGATACATTGTGAAAAGTGTTGAATTTAAATCAAGGGAAGTAATGTTAAAACTGTACAATGCACTAGTAAGACCTCATCTTGAATATTGTGTGCAGTTCTGGTCACCTCGCTATAAAAAAGATATTGCTGCTCTAGAAAGAGTGCAAAGAAGAGCAACCAGAATTATTCCGGGCTTAAAAGGCATGTCATATGCAGACAGGCTAAAAGAATTGAATCTGTTCAGTCTTGAACAAAGAAGACTGCGTGGCGACCTAATTCAAGCCTTCAAAATTCTAAAAGGTATTGACAGTGTCGACCCAAGGGACTTTTTCAGCCTGAAAAAAGAAACAAGGACCAGGGGTCACAAATGGAGATTAGACAAAGGGGCATTCAGAACAGAAAATAGAAGTCACTTTTTTACACAGAGAATTGTGAGGGTCTGGAATCAACTCCCCAGTAATGTTGTTGAAGCTGGCATCCTGGGATCCTTCAAGAAGCTGCTTGATGAGATTTCGGGATCAATAAGCTACTAACAACCAAACGAGCAAGATGGGCCGAATGGCCTCCTCTCGTTTGTAAACTTTCTTATGTTCATATGTTCTTATGTTTCATACTGGACCAGCGTCGAAAACCATTGCAATATGGTATGTCATCGAAAGGAAGTACTGGATTCATTGATACACATTTAATCTTTTGCCCCTGTTTGAAACCCACCTTAAAGTTGAGTATTTTGACAACTGACTGACAAATTAGGCCCTGGAACTGCTTGACTACTCCTATATGTAGTGTAATACTAGAAATATCAGTAATAATAGTAAATATGGCAGAGTGCCCTTACCTATGAAATAGGTCTGACATGAATTCACTCCACCAACCACACCACAGACCAGAGAGATTGAACTTGGTAGCCTGCAAAGATACAGTCATTGAGGACAATTGTGACTTCCCTGTATCTCTACATTTTAATTGTTACAGGACTATTGTTCTGTGTAAACTTTAGGGTGTTGAAGCTTAAAATCTGGGGAAAATGCCTTTTTTTTTTTTTTATTAGTCTGCACAATAAGGCCCAGAAAATAATAATGGTAAGAAACAATGACAGGTTGGTCTCCATTGTCCTATACAGTCTATTAAAAGGCCAAATGTAAATAAATAAATAAATAAATAAAAGTATTATAGGGAAATTGGTGCCTCGAGTTCCTCAAGTTACCGTGAGTGTGCAGTAATGCAAACATGCCGCAGGTTTCTGTAACCCTTTGGGCTAGAGTTGGAACACCATATCCCTCAAAAGTGCTTTCTTGCTGTACAGCAGCCAGCTTTGCCTTAAACTTTTTAGAGTTAATTGTAGTTTTTCAGATCCAGATTAAAAGTAAATAAGCAACACAAATCTGTCTAACCCTTTTCATTGTATTGATCTCAAAAATGTCTCAAAAGGGAAGTGTGTATTCATTTTATGCATTCTGTCTTTTTTAAAAAAAAAATTTGGTTCACTGTTCTGCTGGTAATTTTGACACTTCCCATTTCTTTAGCAATCACTTTGATTGGATGAACTCCATATTTGGTTTTCATTTCTTCACTGACTGCATGTGTGACATATGGTGCAAGCTCTCAATTTTAAAATCCCACCAATGTTAATCTTTTATGCAGTGAATTGAGCAGCCTAAAATGATATACTGTGCTGTCATTCTAGATTTGTTTATTTTATAACCTACAGAATAAAGGGCATTCAAAAACATGTGAACATACTTAGAGAAGTAGTGGCATGTAGAACATAAAGTCTACTCCAATTTTTCTTTTTTTGGTAATGTTTTGACATAATGTTAGTTGTGTTTAGTATGTCTGCTCAAATCATTCAGATTTTTCTTCTATCTTTTCATTTTCTCTAGAGACTGAGATAGTCAGCTTTTGTTTCAGCTTGCATTTACATTTTAATAGTCCATCTTGATTATGTTTTATATAAGCTTAAAGCTATATTTTATATAGCTTGTTTTATATAAGCTTAGATCTATATTTTGGTCCTCTGCAACATTGAACAATGTGCTGGCTGTGATACCCTGATTGGGGAGTGGTCTGTACTTACTGTATATTTAAAAACAGAACACAAGTAGCAGTTATTATCATTATTTTGCATCTGCATTCACTCAAAAAACAGCTGTTAAAAGTTGAAAGCAATGTAAAGTGACAGAGCCTGAAGATGTTCTTGTTCATTCAACTAATTCCCTTTTGATGTGATACTTACTGGCAGGGTTGGGTAGTGAATTCAACATCTTTGACATCCATCAGCATCACTGACCAGTAGTTTCAAATTTCTGTGTTTGAAAGGGAAAGTTAAGAAAAATACATTTCCATTCCTTCTGTTTTTTAAGCCAGTGGATCAGAGGCTGCTGCCAACAACTATTTAAATCAATGCCACGTCGGCAGGTTCTTTAGTCTGAAGGTCACTCAAACATCTGGCCCTACTGTCTTGTCCTTTAAGGTTTGAAATTGGGCAGCATCTGTTTATAGATTCTATCTCAATCTCCCTTTGGTTACTTTGACAGCAAAAAGAAGCTACTCTCACCCTGGACTTGCCAGCAGATACATGTATTGTAAGCAATCTTTTCTGTGGATGTGTTTAAATGTCACATGTATTCATAACCAGGTTTTTAATTGTGGAGGACAACATTGTTGAATAGTCCATATTTTTTAATACTGATTCAGAGTGGATGATATTGCCTCAGCAGAGCAGATCAATGGAGAAAAGTTGTATAACGGTATAAACATTTGGAAAAACTTTTTTTTATTTTTTTATTTAAGTAATAATATTAAATAATAATAAGTGATCAAAAAATAACGTTATCACTATTCATATGAAAAGTTAGGCTTTGAACTGGAGATGCAAAAGATGAGTGAAGTTTAATTAAGGGCTGTTGTTTCAAAACAAAATCACATAATAAAAATTTTTAAAAAAGCCAATTTGATAAATCAGAGACAGTTTTAATTCCAAATTATTGTTAATATGTATTTATTCTTTGCTTGTGTAAGTTACCTGTACATTTTTAGATTATTTTAGATTTAAATAGAAAATCTAAATTACGCACAACCTTCATAAACTTTCGTTTTCATTTTTACACCAGACTAACATTGTCCACACTGATATTTGATATAATCATATATATATATATATATATATATATATATATATATATATATATATATATATATATATATATATATACATACACACAGTGCCTATATAAATTCTACACCCTCTTTTAAATTTTTCACCTTTTGTTGCCTTGTAGACTGGAATTAAAATGCATTAAAATATATATTTTTTTCATTTATCTACACATCCTACCCCACAACTTCCATGTGAAAAAACATATTCTAGAAGTTTGTAGAAAATTAATTCAAAATAAAAACTGAAATGGTTGGATAAGTGTCCACCCCCCTTGTAATATCAATCATTCGTTAGCTCAAGTGTAACCAATCGTCTTCAAAATCACACACCAAGTTAAGTTGCCTCCACCTGTGTTAAATTGTAGTGATTCACATGATTTCAGGATAAATTCAGCTGTTCCTATAGGTTCCCTCTGCTGGGTAGTGCATTTCAAAGTGAAGACTGAACTATGAGCACCAAGGCGCTTTCAAAAGAACTCCGGGACAAAGTTGTTGAAAGGCACAGATCAGGGGATGGATATAAGAAAATATCAAAGGCCTTGAATATCCCTTGAAGCATGGTCAAGATGATTATTAAGAAGTGGAAGGTGTTTGGAACTACAAAGACCCTGCCTCGATCAGACTGTCCCTCCAAACTGGATGACTGAGAGGGGCTACCAAGAGGGTTTAGTTAGTCCAGTAAAAGGTATCGCATCTCCTTCTCTTTGTCTAGAATGAACCATGGAACTTAAATGTTGACAGCACATTTGGCACATCAGGAGTGTTAACATTAATTGCACTAATAATAAATTCAAATAGCAAGTATTGACATGACCTTTTAACAGTGTCTCATGTGAAGTGTTTGACATTCTAGAGATTTTGTGAATCTTTGGCAAGCTCTATTCTAGATAACCAGTGAAAAGACAAATGGAATATCATTTTAGGTTTACTGACAAAGGCAGAATCTTGGCACGCTAGTGTTGAATCTGACATAAAAATTGTAATTATTTCCTCTTAACTTAACTGGTCACAATCAGAAATTATCTAAAAGAATACAAAATGTGAGGATACAGAACTTTTTATTTGCTATATAGAAAAAATAATGTTACTAGCTTTTCATTAGAAACAATCTTTAGATTTTATGAATAAGAGATTGAGTCAAAGAGACGTTTTCCACCAGTTTCTCCCATCAGTTTTCAATACATAAACCCATTACAGAAAGAGCCCAGTTATATAACACTTTTTATGGGTTTCCTACTCAAATAAAAATAAATAAATTTATATTTTCCAAAAATGATATTTTCTAAAATTCAAAATTCAAAAAATATGGTTTATATATATATATATATATATATATATATATATATATATATATATATATATATATATATTATAAACAGTCTTATCTGTTTAGATTACAATTATAGATACCCAAACTTTTCTGTTAATATTTCTCCTAAAACAGTACTTAAACATTTTATTTATATCATAACCAGCAGCCTGTGTTACGTGAACATAAGAAACCATAGCACAATCCCCCTTGTGAAGTGACATTTCCACGTATGGTCAGAAGGAGAAATAAGCCTCTTGTTAACTCTGCATGTTTACCAGCTAGACAATGTTTATTTTTAAATTGCACAGCTGCAGAAAAGATGAAGATGGTATAAAGGTCAAACAGAAGACTAAATATGACAATAGTGAGTTGTATAATTATTATTTATTGATGTATTTCTTTCTTTCTTTTTGTAGACATATCTGGATTTGATTTTACGCAGGATTAGAAATAAACTAAATAACTGCTCAAATGAGAATTCATGGTGTTTTAAACAGGTGGCTAATGTTTACGAATTGCAGACATTTTTAATAATTTGTTAAACGCAGCTAAAAATCTTAACACTGTGGGTAAATAGATTTTCCTCTTTTAATTTCCTTTTCTGTTTATTCTCTTATGAGAGCTGTATGAACATGTTATGTATATAACATACTGCTGCTGTTGCTGCTGCAGATAGTAATGCAAGCATACCTATTGTTTTCAACGTGATAAAGTTCACTAGAAGAATACAGTAAATGCCAATTAATTAAACTGTAGTACTTTTTAAAAAAGTCAAATGTATAAATTTGTATGTAAACTTTATCCTGTGCATGCCAGTGTTGTAATATTGTAGATTCTTTGACCACTCGTTGGTGTCAGTATAGATTTCTATGTCGTGTCGTGATTATTAAGGAGCATACACACAAAATTACTGTTGTAGGAAAGGATACAGTGTTAGTGGGTGTTTTATTGATCCATAAAATAGGTGGTAGTGGGAAAAACAATATTTAATAGGGGGAAAAAGAAACATAACATCAACTACTTTAGTCTAATATCCAGATTTAATTGATCTTTTAAAAAATATTAACTATAAATAATAATATGAAGTAAGTAAGTAAAAAAGCATTCAGACTCTAACGGTCCTCATTTATGCTAGTGTAGTATCATTTATATTATAAGTATATTAGAAAGCCACATGATACTAGATAATTAACATATCATGCATGTGGTGTTATCTTTTTGATAGTGTGTAGGTTTAAACAGTAAAACAATATGACAATATATATCTTTTTTATTTTTAGAACTTTACTAACAAAATACAGATGGTCATTTCTTTTAATTTTACCTTTTTTTAATTAATATTTTAATGCATTTTATTTTATTTTTTGGGTGGGAAGGGGCAAAATACAGTTTCTGCAACAATGTATTAAAACACATGAACATGGATTTCTGTTTTGATGTATGTATTGTAGGTCATAAGTTGAATTATTGTTTTTCTCACAAAGTAGACGTGGCCTTGACATGGAGTTTAGCAGGGTTCACCTTATTACCACCAAAGCTTAGCATGACTAAAGTTAACTATGACCCTCACATCTGAGTGCTACAGAAACATCTCCTTGATGTGAGCCCACATAGCCAGAGCATTAAGTTAATTCCCCCCTAAATTTCTGAGATGCATCCTTTTCACCCTGCGGAAAGGCTGTGAAGAACATAGCTTTTGATCGAATGACAGGTCATGGAGGGTGAAATTTGTTGCATTAAATGTCTAAATATTTGTCACAGTGCAACCTTTGTGGAGCACTGTCCACCCCTCGAAGTGAAGAGAGACAACGGCTGGAACTTAATATGTATTGATGTTTTGTATTCTTTTTTTTTTGTGGGGGGTGGGGTGGCAACCCTTTTGTAATTCTTTACGAGCTTACAGAGGATAATTGAGGTTATGGTGTAAACTGTCAAGAGGTTTGAAATTTGGTCACCTCTCCTGCAATCTTGGATAAGTCCTTGTCTTATTTTTTGTTCCACTTGGAAGGAATTAACTGTCAGCATGCGAGGGCACAGCAAGCGTACATTTCCTTAACCTGCCATAGGGGTTGTTTTAAATGTTACAAAATGAAGACCAAATGAAAACTGCTTTCATTGTTCATCTATAAAAATGTAACCTAGACTGATTTTTAACAACAAACCAAACACACTGGTAACATATAATAGTAAAACAGCATGCCTTTTTAAATGTACTGTTCTAGGGTATCATCACATACTGAAAGATCAAATTACACATTTACTGTACTGGGACATATACTTTAGATTTATGTTATATTTTCCTTTATTTTAAATGTATTTAGTTTTTATTTAAATTTACATTTTATTATTATTTTTTTACGCGATACATGTTCATCATAATTCCTGAGAGAGCGTTTAAAATTAAAAAAAAAAAAAACCTGTGGAACATGACAGGTTAATCCTGCTCCATAAATTTCTGTGCCGTGTAAGATGTTAAAGCTTGTGATCCTCTGATCTTTGATTAGATCTGAGGCAGTAAATATCTTGTGATTAATCAACATGGGTTGTTCTGCATGTAGTATAAGTCACCTTCACAGATGGGATGCAGTGTCTGCATTGTTTGTAGAGATTTGCTTTGTACCTTTCGGCAGCAGACCTGTTTAATCTTACAGTGAACATTTGATTCAAATACTTATTTGAAAAAGTAAAAACAGAAAGTATTTTTGACCTGGAGTATTATGGGGGATCAGGATAAGTTCTTTAAAAACGTTCTTTATTACGTATTTATTTATGTCATTTTTATTTTTTTTAAATTGGGGGGGGGGGGTAAACATAGTTGAAAAATTTAACAGGGTTTGCCATATATTTTTATTTCAATTGCTTACCACTCATTCCATGACCCTGAAAAAAAAAAAAAAAAAACTATGCCAAATTAATTCTATAGGCTCTTCACATTAATAAACTGAAAGGATAAAGCTGTAAATTGCCTATTTAAAAGCTAAGCCAAAGTTTTGTTTGTGTTAGGGTGTATACCTTTTGTTTAAATAAATTTTCTTACAAGACACAAGTCTGTTGTATAAGGTGAAGGTCCTGTCATTGCATTTTACCTACATATTATAATTTTTAGTTTTCAAAGTAGTTCATTTGGAAAATGCAGAACGATGCTTGCAGTGGCTGGCATTGTCCCATACCCGTAATATGATTTCACTGATGGCCATTTCCAAAGTGATGAACAAATGATTGTCATTCTGAAACGTTGCAATGGACATGGATGTCATCTTAATAAAGAAATTAAAATGCACATCTTTCCATGAGAAACAATGTAAATTCCTGACCTGTCGCGGAAAATAGTTCTCTAATTGGTTTTGTGTGCTGGTGCAGCAGAATTGTTTTCCCTAAACGTCATTTCTGTGAAGCACTACTGTACATCACTGTCAACATTTTAGAGAAATCTTCCTAATAAGAGAATGATTGTGTAAATGGGATGTTTCTCCTCTTAAAAAAAATAAAAATAATTAAAATCAGTTCAATGTGATAGTATGTCAAGAACATCTTATCCATACAGGCATGCTTCCGAACAAACGGTGCTGGCATTGGACAAAAGAGAAACTTTTGAAAGAGCTTCTGTACGAAAAAAATGTTGAAGATCACATCCATTTATGTTCATCTTAGTCGGGAACACATCCAAGCAGTGCCAGCCTAATTGTTTTCTTGTAAATAACAAAACCCGACAGGCAAACACAGAATTGAAGAAAAGATGTTCTTGGGGAATGGGCCTTTAAAGATTGACACAACATCCTGTTAACCCTGTTTGAACTTTTTGTTTTACTTAGTTGTTGAGTTCTGCTTACACTGTCATCATGTAAGATGTTGCTGTCCTGGATTGAGGAAGCTGAAGGTCAAATGGGTACAGTTCAATACGGGTTCAATATTTTACATGATGGTGGTACTGGCTTGGTTCTAAAAGGTGCAACCTGTCGATTTCATTTCAAGCTGGACATTATTTTTCTTCTTCTAAATGTCATTTGTCCACAGGCAGCTTATGCCTAAAATTAGATTATCCAGCAAGACGTGCCAACATGTGTGAACAGCATTGGTTTGAGATATGAAATGTGTTAACAGTTGTATTAAATCATAAAATTAGTAGATAACATTTTATTTTCTGGTTATGTAAAATATTTCATATAGATTTCGTAAAGAAATGAAATATTAGGAAAATTAAAATAACATTAAGATAATATTAAGTTTCCCTTTAAAAGTGTCTAAATTGAGCTAGAATAGCATTTTATTTGTATTGCTATTTAAATAAAAATGCATACAAAAATGGTTTCACATACCATGACTTAGCAATGGTCTTAGACATGGATGTTGTCTACATATGATCTTTAATTTCTGAACAAGTAAAATCTTGGTGAAGGTTATGTTCTCAACTTAAGGCTGGTTCATACTTCAGACAGTCATCATTTCTGGTCGGAGTCGAGGGTCTCTGACCCTGTGTGACGGGTTGCAATTACATCATCCACATTTATGCAGCGTGTGTCTTTTTTGGAAAGTCGTACAGACTTTTATCATCTATTGCAACCTGAAATTGCATGGGGTTGGATGATGCTGAAAAATGTCTACATTTGGTTCACAGTCGTACTCTGGTAACCATCATGGAGCAAGACTTTGAGTACCTTTTAATAGAATAAGTTTGTAAACAACCACATCATAACCCCTCACTTAAAGAATATAGAGATGCCCAAATTATAAAAACAGCGGTGATGTGTATTATTCAGAAAGAAATAGAAAAGGAATGGAGAGAAAAGCCTGTGGCCTTGCTGGGAATTGCCAGTTGCTATGTACAGTGTGAGTGCAAGTCTTTCTGCAGCCGTCACTGCATCCCATGTGTATTTTTACATTGAAGCAGTAGTCTCAGTCTGTTTATCAGATCATCAAACCTTTCACCTGTCATTCTAAAATACCTCAAATATTTCTCACTGTCATATACCCGCATTGCTCTAATTAATGTATAAAATTCTCCATTTTGGATTCTCTGTTGGTTGAGAGGATGGATAAACCAACAACGTCACTGCACAAGAGGTACAAACTCAGCCTATCTCTTAAAATGTCAATTTTTCCATTTACGAATCCAGTCTGTATTTAAAGTATTAATGACAGATGCTCAGTCAAAAGGGCTGCAACATGGTGCTTCCTTCGTACAGCAAATAATGACGCTGCATAGCTTTTATAGCTGTCTGTGCCTGACGTATCGCATTCATCTGCGATAGAAGTATGAACCAGCCTCAATCTTTAAAGAGTAAGTAACTTAATTCTATTTTAACAGTTTACTTTCTTTAACCCGTTTATAATATATATATATATATATATATATATATATATATATATATATATATATATATATATATATATATATATTTTTTTTTTTCTGCATGACCTGAAAACTACTATAACCTAAATATCAGATACTAAATGTTACACATTTTGGGATTGTAACAAAAAAAAAAATGTCCAATTCAGGTCTTCAGAAACTCTCTATTCAAAAGGAAAAGGCCTATTTAATTTATTTAGACTTGGCTCTGGCAGTCTTGCAGACTGAAAAATATCTCACTTTTTTTTTACTAAGTTTATGCAGTTTATTTAAGTGAGTTGTGAGATTGCACTGACATCTTATAATAAATCAATAGTCTGAATCTGTCAGCGTGACTAACATACTAATAATTAGACAAGCATGAATAAATAATTATGCTTCTGGTTTTAGTTGCTGTGTCCCTTTCATGACAAATTATACAGTAGGTATTATCATTAATTATTTTCTTTTTTCTTTAAGGTAAATACATGACTTTTATAATGGCCCCACTATATACATCTGTGATTAAGCATGGGAAACAGTTAAGCTTCCATGAATTTTCAGACCAAGCTGCATCTGTACCATTTGGCTACCCCTGCATCAGATCCCAAATTCCCTGGGATGGATGAGCACATCCAGAGGGCCTACCAGCATCTACAGGGTGACAGTCTGACATCCCTCACTAAAAGCATGATGAAGAACTTAATACAGCAAGACTACTTGAACATAACGAGAATGGAGAACATGCATTATTTCTGTAAAAAGATCACATTTGAAGCCACTTTCTTATCTTTGTTTGGAAAGCTAGTCCATGCTAACAGACACCTAGGTATGGATGGATTGAGAGAGAGGTTGAATGCAGAGTTCCCATTGTTAATTATGAGAATCCCCATCTCTTTACTTGGAGAAACCAAAATTATTCGGGATTACCTAATCAATGTATTTCTGCTGCACACAATGTGTAGTGGTTGGACCAGTATACGCAGAACTAAGATTTCTGAGCAGTATGAACTACTTGTGGACCTTGCCATAACTAGTAAGGCTTATAATATAGCTAAACCTGTTTGCCATATTCACCAAATATGGTTAGCTAATGGAAGGTGTAGTTCTGTGACCTTGAGACATTTTCCATTCCCCTTAATTGACTAATGATGTTTTTACCCTGCAACAACCCTTTTAGATAATTGAAATCTCTTTTCCCTTATATCCTTTTTTGCTGAGGTGGTAAAACAAGATACTTAATGGTGATAATGAGAAAGATTACACCAGTGCGGCATTTGCACCCCTCCCATCAGCCCTCCACCCCCACCCCCCATCACCTTCCTCCCAGAAAACATTACATTTAAACCGTCCTCATTAAGCAGAAAATTAGACTTCAGAAGCCTTTTGGTCCTCATTAGCATGCACTGATCCTTGGCTGGGTCTGTGTCCTAACATCTTTTAATTAGCACACTGCAAATCTAATCAGTGTAATAAACGCTATTAATCTTCCTTTTCACTTATTTCTCCCAGCACATCATTTTGCCATTCTGTGTGCCTCTGTTGGAAACACAGTTCCGGCCTCATTCTGGGCCATGTACTACTTAGTGATGCACCCAGAAGCCCTAGCAGTGGTGCATGGCGAAATCGACCTTGTTCTCTCGTTAACAGGTCAAGTAGCAAGTGCTGGACACAGCATTGCCCTCACTAGAGAACAATTAGACAGTCTGGTTTTTGGTAAAAAGAAATTCTATCAATTACTTGAAAAAAATAAGCATGGACTGCAGTTTCATAACTGAACTTGTATATTCACATGGGAAATATTTGAAAGTGGATTTTGTCTCTCTTGATTTGTTAAGCATCCACACAAAACATTGTAAAGGATATACTGTTTCTTGGAGCTGCGTGATTCAGTTTAATATTTTGCATGTACATTTGTCATAAGATGTTCCCCCATGTAGGGGGTTGGAATTCAGTCTTAAAAATGAGCTTTATTTCCATATTGTATGGTGAGATTTAATCCAATTTATGGTGTACTTAAATTGTACTCGTTCTATGGTATTATTAAGGTATGTAAAAAGTTCGATACTTGCAGTTAAGTGTAGATATATCTAATTAAACCTCAGATAGTACCAGACCTGTTTTCAAAACATATATATATATATATAATATATATATATATATATATATATATATATATATATATATATATATATATATATATATATATACATACACATTTCAGAATGAATGAATGAGCATGGTGTGGAAAATGTATGGAATTATTTTATAGCTACGATCACCTTATCTTATGTTAACATAAGATTTTTTTTTTTTTTTTTTTGTGATACTTTTGCTATTGCCATGTTGAGGGGATGTCTGTGTCTAGTAGTTTGTCAGGGAAATAACTTAAGGAGATATATTTAAGGATTAAACCTACCCTGTAGTGTGAATGTAGGTCACACAGGCATTACTTTGTGTGGTACATATATACTGCATTATTCTTAAAATCTCTCATTTCTGTTTGTGACAAACTTTTAGTAATTTGCTTAATCTATTAGCGTTAATTGATATACTGTTTTTAATGTGCAGTAAACTCTCACTAATCCAAATGCAAATTGGAACTGGGGCTTGTTGAGATTAGGGATTTGTTTTGCATGCTGAAAATTGCCTACTCTGTGCTTTTATGTTTTTTTATATACTTATAATCTATCATAAAAACTGGAGCAACTCTGTGAATAAAAGTAGAAAGAGCTGTAAATGTTTTACACACTTATCCTTGAATTACAGTGTGAAGTTTGGTTTAATCAGTTGATCATTTCGAACTACTGGGGTTTGGATTGGTGAGGTTCTGTAAAAAATGAATGTACTGTAAAAAAACAAAACAAAACCAAAAACGCTGCCATTTCAGATCATTTAAAACAGTTATTTCCAAGTATGCATTTTGTGTGTACTAATAGTTTGTAATGACCTTTTTATTTCTTCCAGTCCCCTGTTGTGACTTTTGATTGACAGCCCACTGTTTGGTGACCATGTTGTGTTTCAGCTGACAAGACTTTTCATTTTAACTCAATTTGCCTGCCTATCACAGGGATGGTGGCGGGCCATGCTCAAGTCACTAAGCTGTGCCTCTGCAGCTCGCTCCATTTCTCATTAGAACACATTTATTCAATGGAAATTGGAAGACAAGTGCTTGGAGGCATGTGAACAGAGTATAGTACATTGAGATTAAAGATTAAATATTTATAAGTATATTGGAGAAGTTTAAGGAAATCTAAAGTGAATTGACTTCAGCTTGGGTGGAGACAGGGACTGGCGGCGGTCTTGCTTAGATGTGCTGCATGGAACCCCTTTTGTACATACTGTATTTATATTATTTGGTTATTTTAAGGTTTAAAAGGTTGTAGCTTCCATTTTTTTTGTACAGTAACAGAAATTCTCTTAGCTTTTTTACAAAACTTCTTTTTTTTTTCACAAACAGACTGTGAAAGCAATCTCTTACAGACAAATGCACTCGGCTTTACTCTGATTGCAGATACAATTATATACCCTGTGTTACTACTACTCCCTTTGGCAACATCGTATATGTATTATTATAACTTATCACAAGCATCCCTCCCTCCAGGATAAAGCTCCCTGTGATGAAAATGTTGGGTGGCAATAGGTCTGTTTCTACATATTGTTATTTGTATAAACAATTGCTTTTTTGTCTTAATCATTTTCTAAAAATGCACACTGTAGACCCAGACTCTTGATCCCAAAATATATTATATTTCTTCTTCTTCTTCTTCTTCTTCTTCTTCTTCTTCTTCTTCTTCTTCCAGATTTTAATAACAGATCCAGTAGTAGTAACCAGGACAGTTTACTTTACCTAAATTACAGACGTTCATAAGGAACACATTCCAATGTGTCAGCTTTGGACATAACCCTGTAAGGGCAATTGTCTATAAATGTACAGTTTATATATATATATATATATATATATATAACATTTTCAGTGGTATTTCAGTCCAACCGTTATTTACCATTATGAATCTCATCCCAGCAGCATTAATGAAAAATAAATATGAGCGTCCGTTTATGACAGCTATATAGTGACAATGTTCTGACTGTGCTTTATTCAGTCCTGATACCTTGCGGCTGAGCATCTGACGCTAATGAGAATGAGGGGAAAAAAAAACAGGGTCGTGTTTGTTTGCTTATCCCTTGGTATGCTTCAAATTGCCTTGTTTGCCCGGCACAAGCACAGAAACAGATGTTACTCTACTGCACCGGATAATAGAAGGCTTCCCAT
The DNA here is from genome assembly GCF_017654505.1 of Polyodon spathula. Lineage (NCBI taxonomy): Eukaryota > Metazoa > Chordata > Actinopteri > Acipenseriformes > Polyodontidae > Polyodon > Polyodon spathula. Next base: position 23,429,884 of record NC_054537.1, on the reverse strand, counting down.
GTTACTAAGCTTGCCTGCCAGGAAAAAAAAAATGAATGGCTGTTTTCTCAAGTATATAAAACAGTTTTTTAGTGCATGAATTTCGATGTGCATTATCTGCATTTAAGAAAGTGGAGACCCTACTGGTCTATTCCCTCCATTTTGCTGAACATAAAGTGAATAATTGTCATCAGGGTCACTCAAAGCCGAAGTTAACCTCACCTCCCACATGTAGCTGGTACTGGATGGTAAAACACATTTGTCATTTATGATGTGACCGTGCAGCCATTATTGTGATTAACGTCTACATAAGAGATGCTTGCCCAATTGTCATCTGTGATACTGCAGCAGCCTCTCACTGTCACACAGCCAGAGAGAATGTCAACCAATAGGATGCAGCCATGTTTAGCGTGCTGCTGGATGAAGCGCCACAATTTCATAATTGTGCTTGTGGGATTTTTTGTTCATTTGTTTAATCAGATTTGCTAGGAATAAAGCAATGTGTAATATGTCACCTACCATATTGAATCCATGCCAGAACTGGAATTTCTTTCTTCACTGTGCTTGTTTTTGTGTACGCACAAGGCACAATGGGGGAGGGTAGACATTTCTTTATATGTATTTATTTATCTTTTTTTTTTTTTTTTTGTACACAGCAACGTTTCTTAGCCAGAAAGCTGCCAATTGAAATTTATCGTGTCAGGTGCCTTGTGGCTATGCGCAGTCTAGGACGCATTCTGGAAAGGTTCTTTTTTTGTGGGGGGGGTGGGCTTCATCACCAACAAAACCGATTTGACTCTGCCTGATTATAGTAACGAAGGCAGTCCAAAAGAATATGCACAGACTTACTGTACGTCACATTAAATCACCTCGCTGGACACACAAAGCTGACCGCAGCCTCATTTCTTTAGACAAATGCACGCTTAAGGAGAAACCTCCTGCGACAATGTGCCGAATGCCACTTTGTTTTCTTTGCACACCCCAGTAGATTTAATTGTCTCTGAAAGAACAGTTGTTGTTTTCTTTCTAATAAGTATGTTTATGTTGATAAATAAGTCCCACTTTTAGTGTCACTGTAACAATAGATTGTTACCGCACGTAACTGGCTTTATTGCTAGTGATTAGTATAGTAATGTGCTTTCATTTATAGGAAGAAAGCCTATTTCCTATTGTGTGTGTTTTTTTTGTTTTTTTTTCACAGCGATGATTATAAGGAATCAGTTTCTTATTGCTGAATCTTTATGTGCTGGTGGAAAAAAAAAAGTCAGTTTTGATTTCAAAGTAAATGTTGCAGCTCTAGACAGGAGCTACATGCTGATATGCATTCTATCAGAATGATTTATGCAAATTATGCACATTATTCCCGTAGGAATTTCTTCTGAAACTGCCAGGATAAATTGCCGGAAATTAGCCATAAAATTTTCAGCGCAGGGAGCACAAGGTGAAGGCCACAGGGAAAGCAAGGACATCGGGCTGCTAGAGCTAGTGAGCCTAGGGTGCTACCTGCAAATGTGAAAGGGCTTTTCCTGATACAGGCGAAAACAGATCTCTTTTATTTTGTCATTCCACCATATGTGTATTTTAATGGAAAAGCTGTGGAGTACATCTTTTGTTTAAATCTATAAAGCAAAGGAGGCAGCCTACTATCATGCAGTACTCATATTAAATTGTCTCTTGGCTGTGTAAAATAAAAGGCATCTATAGCTGTATTCCTTTGGATCTTTTAGTGCTATGACTTGTTTTCTCAGATAGACCACAGACCACTTGTATGTAAAACATTTTGTATGGAAGAAATGATCAGTGCTTGGTGCCTCATTAATGAAAGAGTGTATGGTTACTTTGTTAGTGCTTCCATTTCAAAACAAATTAAACAATAACTCTGATGGCTGACTGCTACATCATGTAAATACAGCTAATCACTCAAATGATAGTGGAATTTACATTGTGGACTGCAAGAAAGAAAATTATTAACGTATTTGGAATAGGCAGCAGTAATACCTTATCCTTTTTATTAACAAAAATGTAGGCAAAAACATATATATAATCCCTTGGTATGCTTATATTACTTATTGAAAATGACTTTTTATAATACGAATTAACTAAACACAAATTTCCTGTTAGTGTAAATTATTTCATTCATTTGCAATACATAAAAGTTCACTTACAACTGTATTTTCAATAAAAGTCTTTCAGTGATTCTGTATCTTCAATAACAACTGATAATATGCATGTGTTTTGGACGCTTGACCAAACGAATTATAGATGAGACCATTTTTTAATTTATTTTTTGATGCTCCCTTTGAAATTCGTATGAAGGAGAATTGACTGTATATTTGTTTTTATTGTAGGTAGTACAATAAATGAGAGTGTGTGCCTATCCTCAGCATCCATGAACATCCCAATAGCCCAGGAAGAGTTCATTCTTGGGTTTGGAGGGGATCGGTCTGTTACCATGAGAAAGGGAGATGTTGTTGCACTCTATACCCAGTTTGCACATGGATTCAGCGATTTTTGAAGATCCTGAGGTATGTACAGTATTCAGCTGCTGCTTTTTGAAATGTGCATCAGGCGTACTTAAAAAATGTAGGCCTTTTGTTGTTCTTCCTTCTGGAACAAATCTATTCTCTTTCTTCGCTGTCGGAAGGTCTTTTAGGTCAGAGGACTCACAGCTTGAATAGAAAAAAAATGGTGATGCTACTCACTGCTGCTTAGCTTCTGAACTGCATGTACTGTTACCTCAATCTGATCAATTGGTATAAACTTGTAATTGAGAGTCTATGACACTGCAACGTAGCTTGTGGGTAATTGTGTCATCTCCTTGCATTTCTTTTCTGAAGCCACAGTTAATGAATATCAAAGTCTGGAAATTAATCCACCCTGGCTCGATGTTAATGTAGCTTCAGAGGTTCGCCACCTGCATGCAAATGAAATGTGATTATACTCATCCTGCCCAGCTTCTTATGAACAACTAATGCAGTCACCAGTTAGCCTGCAAAATAAAATAAAGTTTACAGGGGATGCATACTATATAAAGATAAGTCTGTTATGTTGGATCATCAATGTTGTTTTTCATAACACTTGTTGAAATCACAATTTTGTTGGCCAGGGTAACCCTCTACCTGTGAAAAGATGATGAACATTAGAGTGTCTTTTCTAAACCAACAAACTTATTAAGCAGATTAGACACTAGGAAGTTTATTTTTTTCCATCTTCACTAAAAGTGATAACATGATTTATTACAAACAAAGTATTGTCACATCTATAAATGTATCTTTTTTTAAGCATACTGTTTAGTCTAAATGAAGTCACACCTCTAAATTCATAGATCCTAAGTACTTGATATGGTTTATATTCCCTAGTGTATTGCAAAATGTAAAATGTAAGTGCAATTTGTTTTTTCTCAATTTAAAAGGTTTTCAGGTTTGATTATTTTGTTGAAGATGGGAAGGCAAAGACCAGCTTCTATAAACATGGCAGAAACTGAAATTGTATCCAAGGCCATTTGGCTCAGGAGTGACAATGTCCCGGCAGGCATTTTACAATTAATGAAATAAAACAGTTCCTCACTCTGTTGATAGCACACTTTGACATTGAAATATTTCAGACCGAGGGACCAGTAAAGTCTGACCAAAGTCAGATAGGCCTCAGCATCCTTTTTCCTGACTCGGATATCCGTTTCTGTTACAAGCCAAGATACATAATATACACTTACTACATGCTTTTTACAGCACAGCAAATTAGACTTGCAACCTCACCATGGAAGCATTTCCTAATACATCGCTGAGAAGGGAAGACTTACAGTATAAGCTTCAATATAGTCTTCTATGGAAAACACGTGCAGCACGTACTGTTTTTGATACACAGTATATATTTAGTTCACTTAAAGCAATTTTTTATAAAATAATAATAATGTACTAGAACTCAAAGTAATGTATTCAGATTTAGACAAACAAAAGTAGTGGTCTTGGAACTGTACTGTTTGTTTACAGTCATACAGTCCATCAAGAAAGATGCACATAAATGATTGGGAACTGGCACTGTAGGGCATTGTAGAGCATATATACTTTGAAGTGTTTTTTTTTCACCTGTTCGTCTTTCTCCTTTTAAACTGTTTTTTTTTTTGTTTTTTTTTTTTTAATTTTGTTCAAGGTCAGCTAGTTGTCAAGTAACTTGAATAATAAGGTAGAGTGTAATAAAGTACAGTGTGTAAATATTAATGTATGAAAAAAAAATCAAGGTTATTTTTTAATTATCTAAACAATGTTTTTTTTTTTTTTTTTTTTTTTTTTTTTCTTCTTCCTTTGCTGAGATGAATACCACTGCAGTAAAACACTTAAACTGGCTCTGACACAGACTTCATGCCACTGTTTTTTTTTTTTTGTTGTCTTTTCTGATTTTAAAAAAGGGGTCAATAAATCACCACTGGAGGAAGACACCAGCAGGATTAATAGAGGGGTGAAAAGTGGTTGAATTTTGATCTGTAGCTGTTTACATCATTAAGATTGACCTCTGAATGTGTCAGGTATTTTTCACACAAAATGTAATAAATGTAATCATTCTGGTAAAATGCCTTGTTATGATTCATACCTTTGCAGTTCAGGTCTCCAGACATTAATTGCTGGCAATATTTACATACTAATACCACTCCAAGATTATTCTATCCTTCTGATCCATGATTCATCATTGGAGATCAGAATAATCCCTTGCATCTCTCGGATAAATTGCTGCAGGGCCAGATGAACTGCCCCCAGTTCATCTGGAGACCCTCCCATGGGGGTTCCTACACTCCCTGTATCCCCAAGCTGTTCTAGACTGTGCCCCAACCTAGGTTGAAAGCATCTATAGTCACCACCTATCTCCTTGTGAAACAGCTTAGAGCCCAAGCACAGATGAGCTGGTTGTTTCCACCACGAGAGAGTCGTCATACACTGAGACACTGGTGCCGGACACTGGAAAGGGTTACAATGCCATTTCTGGAGCTCCATTAAACCACAGTCAGAGCCTTATTGTCCAAATGGAGAAAATTTGGGACAGTAATGAATCTTCCCAGGAGTGGCCATCCTGCCTAAATCTCTCCAAGAGCAAGACGTAAAATCATCGATGAAGTCACAAAGAACCATAGAACAACATCTAAGGATCTGCAGGCCTCTCGCACCTTGGCTAAGGTCAGTGTTCATGACTCCACCATCAGAAAGACACTGAGCAAAAATGGGATTCATGTCAAAGTAATAAGGTGGAAAGCACTGCTCACTAAGAAGAACATGAATGCTCGTCTCAAGTCTGGCAAAAACCAAACACTGCACAGTAAGAACCTCATACCAACAGTCAAGCACGGTGGTGGTAGTGTCATGATTTGGGGATGCTTTGCTGGGACCTGGACGACTTGCCATCATTGAAGGAACCATGAATGTCAGGAGAATGTCAGGCCATCCGTCCTTGAGCTGAAGCTAAAGCGCAGCTGGGGCAAGACAATGATCCGAAACAAACAAGCAAGTCTACATCTGAATGGTTGAAGAACAAGAAATTTAAAGTTTAAAGCAATCAGGTGAGCAAAAGCGACTGAACAATGTAGATAAATAAACTTAGAAAAAAAGCATTTTTCAGAAGTGCACAGCACAAGAAGTTATAAAAAAAATCTAAGTCTTTTTTAAAACAAAGGGGTATTCCTTTACCTAAGTCTAAGGCTGTTCTAATCAACACAGATAATGCGCTTCTCCATGCCACCTTTCTACACAGGGCACAGCTGTCCAAAGTTTTATTTTTATTGCCCTTTTCAACCTGGTATTGGCGTCTCTTGGGGCTCTCAGCAGGGGTTGCCAGCTTCAGCTGTGGGTACACGCTTGGCAGTCTCCCTCTATTCCAAATGCTTCTTGCAAAGTTCCTCTGCTAACTGTAAAATATATTCACTCCTTGGTAAATTCTTCTCCATGTATTCTTTGTAAAGTACCCAGGTTTTGATGGCTGCTAGGTCCAATACATTGTAAAACACCTGAACAGACCACCATCGCGAGCTAGCTTTCAAGGAATACTTCTGTACCATCAGATCCAAAACATCAACTCCATTTTTTGTTGAGTTTATAAAACTCCACAGTCTCTGATATTTATTTTCATTAGTCCCAAGCTAATCAACTGACCAAAGCAGCACAACTGGCAAGGAGGCACCAGCCTTCAAAAGGCTGATTTATACACTGTCAGTCATTCACTCAGGCAGAGAGCAGAGACTAATATTATTACAGCTAAACACATTGCAGACTGGTAAATAAAAATAATAAAGTAGAATACTGCTCTGTATAATAAAAAATACAATTGTTTCTGTGTGGCCGTCAATGTGACTGCTCCCTGGGCTTTTAGGTATAATGTAATATAACTCCTTTATTTCTGCACTCCTGCATTTCATGCTTTCTGAGAATATTTAATATATATGGACAGAAAGGTACATGAACTTGCAGACCCATATGTGTTACAGAACTGGAGAAAATTACATTTTAAAACCAAAAACCGCCAAAATGACCGCTGCAGGGCTTCTACTGTTAAGAGGTGGTTGGTGACCAGTCCTGTGTGCAATATCTCCTGTGCTGGTGACTCGGCACATATCAGCCAGTCGTCCAGGTAACTGATCACTCTGATGCCTTTTAGTCTCAGAGGGGCCAATATAGCATCCACACAGGTTGAAAAAGTGTGAGGAGCTAGAGAGAGGCCGAATAGCAGTACATGAAACTCGTACACGATGCCTTGAAAGGTGAACCACAAGTACTTTGTGTGGTCGGGTATTACAGGGATGTGAAAATAGGTGTCCTTGAGGTCCACTGTAGTGAACCAATCACCTGCCTTTATTGACTGCAACAATGTTGTCAGCATCTTGAACCTTCGTACTCTCAAGTACAGATTGAGCTGTCTGAGGTCAAGGATCGGTCTGAGGCCACAATCCCATTTCGGGACCAGGAGGTACCTGGAGTAAAAGCCTTCTCTTTCATTGACAGCGTGAACAATTGAAATTGCTTGGTTTTAGCAGTAGGGCTGCCACCTCCTAAGACACTAATATAGTGTCTGAGGGTTCATGACAGTTGGTGCTATCATGCCCTGAAAGGCGGGGAGGGGAGAATCGAAAATGCAGAGAGTAACCGGCCCTGATGGTGGTAATCACCCAGGTGTCTGTGGTGCATGATCACCAACAATGCAGGTAGGCCTGATAAAATGGACCCTGGACTTGTCGCAGCAAACCCCTAGGGCTGCTGGCTCATAGAGGCTTGCATCTGTGGCTGCTTCTTGTGAGCAGCCTTCGCGTTGCGCACCGTGAAAACGGTTCTATGCATTAACTCTAGGGACTGCAGGAGACTGATTCTGCTTTTGGTGCTCAGGGCGCCTGATTTGCTGGCTTACGGGCTGGGGGCTTCTGCATGGGAAGGAGGCATTCCAACTCCTTGGAAGACTCACGTGCTTGGTGAGGTTTTAACATCTCATCCACTGCCGGCCCAAACATATGCCCTGGTGTTACAGGTGTATCCAGTAATGGCACCTTGTTCTTGTCAGGTACTTGAGCCTGATCAAGCCAGAGCTGCCTTCTTGCTGCTACTAATGCAGCCATGCTCCTGTCCAATACCTGACCATTGTATTTAGACAACTGGAGCATGTGGTTGTTAACCAGGCTCAGCTCATCCAAATGGAAGGATGAGGGCCTATGGTCCAGACAGTGATTGTAGCAGTGTGGACTGGTAAACCACCAGTATACTCCCTTCCCAGGCAGTGGATGCACCTGTCATGCATATCCTCGGCTGGAACGTTTCTCTTGCAACCGGCACAAAGGTGAAACCCAGCAATGGTGCGAGGTTGAAAAAAAACAGTTCAGGCGTGCAATGTATGCACACAAGAACAGACAGCTTTTTGATGCTCTGAGGAAGACTGGGATCTGTCAAAACGCGTTAGTGATTCAGTATTTTTATGTAATAAATTCTTGTTTTTTAACTTAACCATGTGGGGTTTTAATATTGACTCACGAAGAGCAGAGGAACAAGGTACTGAATCACAATGAAAGATTGTGTGGGATAAAATATATTTGAATCCAAGAGGTAACTTTATATAAATGTTGAAATCTACAAGTGAAAGGAATGGGAAAAATGCTATACAAAAATACTATAGTAAACTTTTGTAAGGGTAAGAGCAGCAGAAGGAAAGTGTGCTTAGAGTGAGCACTTCAAATGTATTTGTAAAATAAATCAACTAAAACATTGGGCTTTACCTATATCTATAGCGGGGAGAAAAACATCTATTAAAAATAATACTTCTATAAATTTAAAAATAGCTGAACTCTATATATTATATTATATATATATATATATATATATATATATATATATATATATATATATATATAGATATAGCATCGTCGTTCATGGATATATCCCACAGTGTCCCTTCTGTAAACCTTACTTTAGCCTTCAGCCAAAAATAGTTAGGTTGTTTGTTTTAATGAATCCCCCAGATATTCCTCTGAAATGCGGGGCATCTTGTTATAGACCAACAGAACAGAGTTGTGAATATCAAACTGTATTTTTTAAACAAACTTTGGAAGCTCATACTTTATATAGCAAAGGAGTTAAGGCTATGTGAGTAGGGACGATTAAGTCAATCTCAGTTCTCACTGAATTCAGTTGCTCATGGTTCTATTCACTTTGTTAAGTAATGTGATGTTAACACCACTTGTGTGATAGGTCTCTTGGAATATTCAGGAATAAACTGTTCTCTCCTTTACTACTATGTGGAGTGTGAGAACTGAAAGATCCTCCAGATCACATCTGTTATCTTCTATGTTAAATCTTTTGGAAAATTTAAAAGGATAAGGTTGATTAATGGCCAAATAAAGTATAGATATATATTATATATATATATATATATATATATATATATAGATATATATATATATATATATATCCATTGCCTTCATAAGCCCCCATACAAATTGTAAGCATAAACTATCTGAAATGAGTGTCTTGCCAGTATTGGTCCACATAGTTTCTTAAGACCATGTGAGATAGAGGTTATAGTTTTTAGTTGTTCAAGATGTGCTTCTGGTGATGTTTTTCACTCTCAGTCACTTCACAACCCAACTGTCACTCTTAACAGTATATGCTATGTCAATTGTATTTATTACTACAATTATACTACAATTTCTCACTCTTCCTCTGCTTCGGGGCATTTTTCTGCCCTTGTTTCTGGTAATTTAAAAATAAACTCACACAATGATCTGTTAACCTTCTTTTATATCTTCATTTGCAAGTAGCATGTATAAATACATTTTGTACTGACTGCTAGTGATCATTCTGATGTGGGATAGCCAACAAAGAATACAAGGTTTATTACATGATGTCTATAGATTGGTGTAAAGTTCTGCAGCAGAAAACTAAAATCCCTTTTTTTTTTTTTTTTTTTTTTTTAATTACTGATTTGGATCCCTTGTCAAACTATGATGCTCAAAAGGGCAAATAATAAGTTAAGGTTTTTTGGGGGGGGGTAGAAAGCAAGGAAGCTTGGTTGCTCAGTAGAATAAATATATACCACAATTGATATAATCAAGGTACTTAACGATTACACGAGATATAAATAGAGGGTGGAGACTGGATTGTAGAAGATGCCCCATTCAAAGCTCCAGCCATACCTGATTGTTTCTTTAACAGTATTACTTGAAATTGTTAACAAGATAAATTCGGGCAGTGAGTTGCTTTGCTGTAAGACTAACAAAGTACATCCAAATGAATAGGATGTGACAGCTTATTGCTGTTAACGTGCAGAGATTTTGGAGTGAGTCTGTGTCTGTTCATAATCTGGTTTGTTACACATAGCTGTAAATCGTATTTGCATACCCATCAGGAGTCTCTTATTACAGAACAACAGAGTTTTGCAGACCAATTTCTTGAAGAATCTGTAACGGTTAAAACAAATAAAATTGGCTTAAACTGTATATTACATTTTAACTAATTGAAAATAATTAAGACTATAAGTATCTACGTGAATGTCGCTGTTTTATAGTTCCAACTCAAACAAATTACACACAGTTGTTGTGTGCACTGTAAGGTAATATATTATGTGATTCCTTAAGGATAGTATCCTTTTAACATTTACCTTAAACGTTTTATAGTGACGACAAAAAGTCTGAAATTACGTATATAGTATGTAGAAGTTTGTAACATTGTCTCAGTTTTATCCAGATTCTCAATGCCTTTCGATTGTTTACGTTGACACTTCTACACTGTTTCTTACTTTCCATGTTGCTCCGTGTTAAATGATGACGTTTAAGAACAGTAATAACGCATACAAACACCAACAATGTACAATTCATCCAAACAATTTTAGAACATGTAAATACATTTTTAAACAAATAGATTGTAGATTAGTAGACTAAGTTACATTATATTTATGTAATTGTTTCTTTATTGATTAAATGAAGGACTGATTGGCGGTTCATTGCACCCCAAAAGATTACCCATCCCCCCATTTTAAATTAAACAAGGAAACTTTATGTTCTGTACAGCTTAAAATAGACTGAAACAATTTTATTTTAGAAAGTCTTTTTTTTTTCTTTGTAGTGTTTATACTTCTATTTAAAATGTTCTGCCAGGCAATATTCTTATTTCCGTAGAACAGCACTCTTAACTGAAATGTACTTACATACATTAAAGCAAGTTTTACATGAATGGTTTTAATACAAACACACCTTTATTGCACTGCTTTCAAATTTAGTATTTTTTAAATTTGTGCTGGCGTTCTGCTGCCAGCATATAATTGAAATCTCATAATTATTTTTCAAAGTCTGATCGTGTAATATCCATTTGTATTCTTGTGCTAATTAGTTACCATAGCATCTATACATAGATCTGCCCAGAGCACACCATTAACAGTTAAACGGAGGATTCAATTTACCACATGATTATATCTTGCCTAAGTCATTACATTATGAAAGTCAATGTCACTCATGCTGGGACAATCATAAGATTAAACAGACTCCCCTTCCAGGGTTTGAGCAATAGGGTTAAAACATGGTTCTTATTTAGAAACAAAACTAAATGATGGTTAAGCCAGAAAAAAAAAAACAACTTGAAATGAAACCATGTTTAAAATTAATCAATGATGTATTACAATACACTGAGCAATAAGAAAGAACAAGCTGTTAGGTTTATTAATTTGGGGTGGACAAGCAGTCTGATATTAAATACCAGAAAAATTAAATATTCTGTGCCCGCACTCATGATGATTTATCACAACGGTGTGTAATAAATAACATTGCAAAGTATGCGACTTTTAGGCTATAACATGCAAACAGAAAAACTTGCTCAGTGTAAACGATGTTATACTATTTGTTTTCGGGAGTTTAATCTTTACAATATTTTCAACTGTTAAAGGGTCAATTTTCTTGTATTGCTGAGATTAAATGATTAAAACAATTGTGTGATTCAAACACTGGGATTAAGCGTGTAAACACCCATCTACAGCATCAGTGGAATTAACATACTGATATATGGACCATAGCCGAATGATACACTCTCGGGATTTACTGCGCTATCCGTTTTTATAATGTAATCAAAGTTGATAAATGTAATATAGCCTAATACTGTTTACCCAATTGGTGCAAGTATTGCCTTTATATAATTTTTCATTTGATAAATTAAACGGGAAGCCTAATCGATAAAGTTATAAACATAGGTATTTTTTAATTAGAAAAAAAAAAAAATCAAAAGCCGCAAAACTCGCGTCAAATTCAGATGCCCCCCGTGGCCGTGGCTAATTCCTAATCATTGTGATAGACAGCAGAGACAGAACAATAGAAACTAGTGGCAGTGTTGCTGATCACTCTGCTCCATGATTAAAGACATCCAATTATGGCAATGAACAGTGTCGGTTATTATGTTCCTTAATTACATCCAGGAGGTTTAATTGCCTTAACGATGTGTTTCATTAAATGATTTTAGGTATTACAGTCGACAGTTTGCATACACAGTTGTTTTCAAATTAACATAATATTAGACATCGTCATGGAAATTGTTTTAATAATCATAATTACGTACACCCAGGCTTTGTCATGTAATTCAGACAGACATTTCCTTTGGCCTCTGGGCGTTATTGTCCACCCTGTCTGGCCTGCTTGCATAGATCTGGGTGGCATTTTATAGTTATGTTTAGTGAAACGTTACAGGTTCTGATTAATCTTTTGATGGCAAGAGTAGCAGAAATATGCATTGTACTTCTACAGCGTGCAACATCATCCAGGGCATATGGTTAAGTTCTGTATACAGACAACTACAATGAGGTATTAAAAACAAACAAAAAAAATCATTGTAGGAGAACAAGCACCATAAGCAGGGTGGTAATACATTGACATTGACAAGACTGTTATAGACCACATCACTTAAACGCTCTGATTGATATTAATAGGAAATACGCCAACTGCGGGTTATATGCTTGCCACTTAATTATTCAATCAATATCCTCTAAGTAAATCGTATCCTTGTACATTCGTCGTCCTATATATATATATATATATATATATATATATATATATATATATATATATATATATATATATATATATATATATATATCTATATATCTGTGTGTGTGTGTGTAGAATAAGCGTTTGATAAACATAATAAAAAATTACGTAGGGACATAACAGAAGGATGTTTAGTATTGTAATCATGCAGGCATATTTTCATTAAAATACTATCGCAGTTTACAAACGTAAATCTTCGATTATATTTTGTATGTTTACACCATAATATAACCATTGTGTAAAACAACACACTTAACTGGATAGTTTTTGTTCAAAATATTTTAATAAAGCTTTCCAACACATACACACATACAAATGGCGCTTTGCAGTTATAATCTGACCTACTATATATTATGCCACGTACCCTTGACCTGACAACCAATTTGTTCCATCAAAGGTTCTACTGGCAGCCGACTGAAAGAGTTTAAAACTGCAAATCAAACAAGAAGATGTTAATCCAGTACTAAAGTCTCGTTACCGATAGAAATCCATGCATACAAGGACATGAGACGATTCTCTACATAAAAACATAGCTTTGGGAATATAGCATCTGTTTGAAAAAATATATTTACCGACAAATCGACGTAAAAAGTTGTACAGAAACATAAAAAATAAAACTAGACGTTGTATTTTATGTTACAGTCGTATACATGGTGATCAACTGAAACTTGTTATTTGGAAACTTGCAAAACATGTATTTAAAACAGTTTTCAAAACATTTAACCCCAAACTAGCCATCCAAACATGTATTAATTATGCTTTAAAACTTTACTCCAGAGCAAACAGCACAAACGACAGTTTAGTGATGCGTTGAAAGCAGTACAATCCCATAATAACTGGGCACCAAAGAGATTTACAATGCCTACAATGTAATAAAATAATTTTTTTTTTTTTTTTTTTCTTTTCAGTTTTCACACTAATGTTGTCAGGTCAATAAAACAATAAATAGTCCTTTCCGGGTCAAAATAACTGCAAGTGGTCAGTTACAAAGTGCACAAGGATACGTTTGTTTAAAATAATTTAACACTTGCAACCAGGCAGAAACTTTGAGCATAATTTATATTTACAAAATCAAGTATAGCCACACAAAAAGAACGTGTATTTGTAAATAGACAGTGTGTTCTCTCATTTCAAGTGCATTCTCCTAAAAGGTTAACTTAATGCAAATGTTTTTTTTTTTTTTATTATTATTAATTTCGGTATCCTAGTTCATAAAGTCCCCTTTTCATTGTAGTTGGTCTCGCTGTTGTGTTCTCAACCAAGTATTTTTTGAGTTTCGTTGTTCATAAGTTTTCTATCCAAACTTGACGCTTCTCTGTTGAAGGTATTTTTCCTCTTCTTTATTATTTATTTATTTTATTTATTTATTTTTTTTGCATTTTAAGGCTTATCAGTGCACTGTTTGCAGAGACTGGAGGTGACACTGTTGAATATGGCACATTTGTCTGGACAGGACGCGGCTGCCAGTCCGGCGGGGAAGGGGTACCCTGTCGGCTGTTCATAGGCACCCAAGCCCGGGTTAAGGGCAGTCGTGGCTGGCAGGGAGGCTGCAGAAATAGCCTGGCCTTGGTTGAGGTAAGCCACTAGCCTTCGCATTTCTTCCAAAGCCTGTGCCTGCATGAGGATGTAGTTTTTGGCGAGTAGCAAAGTAGCGATTTTGGAGAGTTTCCGCACAGAGGGGCTGTGAGCGTAAGGGATCACTGATCTTAGTTCATCCAAAGCATCGTTTAAGTCGTGCATCCTTCTTCTCTCTCGGGCGTTAATATTCAGTCGCAGTACCTTCTGCTCTTTGTGTTTCTTGCCGGAACCTCCAGCTTTGCTTTCTGACACCGATGTCATCTGATCACTCATTAGTACCATATCACACCGATCGTCGCTGTCATCGTCTAGGCTTTGCTCTCCACCGCTGCTTTCAGCTGTAGGAGTCCTGTTGCCACTTTCCCCGTACTTGACACACAAAGATCCCGTAGGAAGACCGAGTACACCTCCTCTGCCACCGCCTAATCCCCCCGGCTGGATTGGGTCGGAGTCAGACTGATCCAAACAGTTGATCGGTGATTGACGATCTCTGGAAGGCAGATCGATACCGGCTGGTGATCTGAAAGAGTCCATTTTTTTGCCTGACACGGCGCTTAGAGTTTTGTGGAAGATGTCCCCTTCTGCCCCGTTAATGTTCATACTCCTCTCCATAGTCCTTTTGGATCAGATCGCCTTCCACAGTTTTGCAAATGTCTCTGAAAGCTTTTGTACGTTTCTATTTTATAGCTTGATCTTGATGCCTGATCTCTACTTGTCAAGTAATGTGTGTGGCAGCTCTCACCGTAGAGCTCTGCTCTGTCGTTTATCCTGCTTCGATTCACCTTCACGAGATTTCGCAACAGTAGCAGCAACAGACGGAGGAGTCTTTTACATCATTATCTCAAAGCAGGTTATTATTATGAAGAGGAGTCGCCTATTGGGACAGAGCATTCTACCCAATCAGGTTAACGTTTTAATTAATAGGATTAAAACGGTAACAAACAATCCCTGGCTCTATCTGCCCCCTCCGTCTGGATGGTCCCCGATCCCAGTTCTGATCGCAGAGCTGCTTACAGCTTTATAAAAGGCGCCGGGTCTATTATTCTCATGGCCATCTGTATACACAACTTTATGCATATGTTTGCGAGGCGTTGTGTCTTATTAGTAACCCCAAAACTGCCTTCAGCTTGACATGTGTGGCGACTTTCACCCATCAATGAGCGCACTAAATGCCCTCTTTAGATAAAAGGATTTTCATTACCTCTCCAAACATACACAGTCTGCTTTTTACTGTCAAGTAATAGAGAAGTGCAATACCGATCACAAGTGTGTTTCTATTAACTTATAGAAGACTTATGTAAGTTTAATTGATATCTTGTATTTACTGGACCGCACAAATAGAAATAATTCGATACCGCTTTAAAGCATTGATTAACATGAGTATTTATTTTGAACTTAATTGGGTGTTTTTTCACTTAAATAAAGCTGTTCTTTTAGCACAGTGATAAATGCCACTCTATTAAACAAAATTAAATGTAATAATTACTTTTACCTATCCCTCTAACCCCATCTCTCTCTCTCTCTCTCTCTCTCTCTCTCTCTCTCTCTCTCTCTCTCTCTCTCTCTCTCTCTCTCTCTCTTTCGTGTGTGTGTGTGCATCTTCTTTTTCTTTTGTTGCTGCACGCTGTTTGTTGCATTTTAATTTTCCCTGACATTTAGATGTAGGTTTCCTTCAGGCAATTGTAAAATAAAATGTTTTACCACCTCGAGAGATGCCATTTTATATGAAACAGAACCGGTAAGGCAGGAGTCCAGTGAAAGCATTTATTCCTCTGGTTTCGTTAAAAACCTTTTAATTGTGTCGTTCAGCGGTGGCCCCAGGTGTTGGGATATTTTCATTACATTTCACTCTAATGTGATGCAATTCTAATTCTCGTTTTACCATATGGGTTACATTTTTCCGCTGAGAACTGGTTGAAGGGGGGAGAAATAATCTATTAATCTCTGTAATAGATTCACAAATGAGAGTTGCTACAGAACCTGTTTTGAAAGGTTTATCATAACAGTTGGGTGCTTCGTTTGATCAAGGAATGACCAGCTTTGAATAGAAACGTTTGTTGCTGGAGACGCCACTTCACGGGAAAAAGAGCAGGCGCATTTCTTGCTATCAGAACGTATCTGTTTGATTAACAAATTATATATATACTTTTTTTCTTCCATTGCAACCTTTGTTTTAACAGAAGTTAGATACTGGCATATGTGCATTGCATTGTTCAATTTAAAGGTTTTCAACTTTTATACTAAACTTGTAACATGTTTATCCACCTAAAACGAATAAGTAAAATAAACAATTTTCCCGAATAGACTTACACTAAATACAGTAGATACAGCACATGGTCATCCCATTGTCTGTCAAGATTTGATAGTGTCAAACCCATATTTGTCTCTAAAACATACGAACTCACACTAGTGCTTCGTTAATAAAAGCATTAAAACAAATTCCCCAGCCTTATGCGAATCCAAACGACTGTATGCACAGCATAGATCGCTTACCCTCGACTGACATCTCTTCACCATACAATGTACTGTACAGTATTATATTATTATTGAAATCAACTATTTAGAGAAAATAAACTAATATTGTTTTTAGAAAAATGTTCTAGCCAACAGCGCCATCTTAATGCGAATATAGGCAAGTTCTGACATTCCTTCCCTATATAGGGTTAATAATATCAGCAGCAATACTGTACTCTCAAAATCATGGTGTCTCGTATGTTACAGCTCACTTAACTGCATATGTATTTTAGTAAGCTGTATAAATGTTCTGTAAAAATGGTGGTGGTTTTATTTTACTCTTAATGTGTAAGGGTTCCAAGTGAATTATTATGTTTTATTGTTTGTATCGTAATCGTGAGAAATGTGCAGATATAAACAAATTACCTTTACCCAAAAGTCGATAAACACAAAAGGTTATCAGCTTGTACACGTGATCCACATGGATTTGAGACAGTTATCATGTTGGACTAAACATTGTTCTAGAGCATTCTTATGGATATCATTCGAAAAATGTTGCAAATCCCTGTAGACGCACAGCATTCCATTGTATTTTTCTTGTACACAGCACATAGTACATGAACAGTACATTTTAAAGCCAAGCCTTTTAACTGATTTTGTACCAGCTGTTTTGCTTTACACAATTATACTAAATATAATCTTGAACACTTTGTGAAAAGACATCAATAAGGACTTGAACTTTTTATCTAAGTCTCGTTGAAGCATGTAAGGGTAAAACTCTGAAGGTAGAAAAATTATTTTCAGTATGAATCCATAACGCAATGACTATAATGATATATATATATATATATATATATATATATATATATATATATATATATATATATATATATATATATATATATATAAACTTAAATACCCCATGTTCTCGTACAACTTTGGCCTGTGTTGTAGCTGCAATTAGAGCACCATCTTCTGGACATTAGGCCACATTGTTATTTCTTCATACTGTTGGAGGGGTTGGATAACACGGTTAAAAGGCGGTGTGGAATAAAGAAAATGCACATATGAAAAGGCTTGAAAATGTCCTGTCTTGTGATTGGCTGCTGACGTTCCAAAGTCGAATGGTTTAAAGAGTACAACTTGCTCGGACCCATTTCACTACATTCAGGATTAGCTATTTTGTAGAGAAAAACCACACAGACATATTCTGTCACTTCAACTATGTATGAAGTGTGAATAAAAAGCATGCTTTATACAGTTCTTGTATTGCACTACACTAAACATTTCACTCAACAATTACATATAACTAAAAAAAACAAACAAAAAAAAAACAAAAGTACATTTCCTATACCATAGCAAATGTACGGCACTGTCCATGGTCCTGAAAGTTTCTTCACGTCAACATTATTTATCAAACTCTGTTTCAGGTGGAAATTTCCGGTGTAGTAGCCTACTCTCAAAACACTCAAGAAAAGAAAAGAAAAAAAAAACACTGGTTAGCCACTTTCAAAACACTCTCACACTCAAAACACTCTACAGTGTCGTTCAAAGCATTTATTACTTTTAAAACACTCTTACGCTGACAACACTCTACAGTATATTAAGTTCAAAGCATTTACGGTGCTTTTTATAGTAATGTTATTACATTTGTATTTTCCCCAAACGTTTTTCAGCTAAAGCCAGCTGAATTAACCAACATAACAATGTACTAATAGAAACTGTACAAACATGCTGTATATCAAAATAGGGATAGTTGAAATACAAAGCAAACACAAAATAAAATGACCAAAATTTACTATATATACTTTAAAGAAAGAAAAAAAAAACACCGTACTACATCCACACACACACACACACACACACACACACACACACACAGAGTAAATTGGAATCTATGGCTAAGGGACGACCTTCTTCAAGCATCCTGCTTTGAGTGCTTTCGCTCCAAAAACATCAATCATTCTCAAGGGATTACACATGTTTTCGCTATACAACATGTTTTGAATATATTATCTTGTTTAATAAAATTTCTTTTAAATGAAAAAAAAAAGTTTAATTAATATTAGAACAAATAGTACTTGTTATTAACATACTGATAGAACGTGTCTATTTTGTGGCTCACCTTTGTCTTTTTTGTGTAGGCCTACTTTATGTTTGTACATTAGTTGCCCACCTGTAATGAAAAAAACGATGGTATTGTCGCCGAAAAATTAGCCTTTCCCCCACTGTTCCCTTTAAGTTCATTTGAATATTTCATGTTTGATTAAATAACTGAATATTTCTTGAAAGTTGGGCTCTCTTTTACCAGCAGGTCTACCCATCCTGTTGAAACTCTCCGCATGTGGTTGGATTGTGATGTTGCACATAATATCAACAATAAACCTGAGGCAGAATTGCATTCTGTTTCTTTAGTTAAATGGCATTTGCTGTAAAACTTTTAGTCAAATGCATATTTTGTCTCGTTTATTTCAATTTAGATTAGAAGTATTATTACACATACGTTTTATGCATGTTTAGCAGAAAATATATAGGTTGCTAACAACAAAGCACATTGATTAAATAAAACGAAAAGGCTAAATGTGTTCATGTAACTGTATTTATTTAAGCAGTTATTAGAAAATATGATATATGCACGTACTAGTATTAAACTGTTTCTTGATTTGATTGGGTTACAGGGGAGTGTTTTTGGAGTACGTAACTATAGTGTTTCGGTCTTGAAACGGGAGTGTTTTGAACGTGAATTCAAAGCGCTGCAGATATTTCTTAGCATTATCACTGGTTAATGAATGGATGCATAATTACATTCATTTCTTTACGGTACACGCTTTAAAGTTGGTACCAAGCATTTTTTTCAACACAAGTAGAGTTTCGTTGACAGTGTTATTAAAACAGCTGTGTTAGCGCGACGTTGTTTTAACTTCTGAGCATATTAATATTGCAGACCACAAACATATCGAGGATTATTCATCCAGAGCTAAATACTACCACGCTTTAACCCACTAAATAAGACAACCTGGTGTTTTATTATTTGTACACACAAAAATGCACAGTCTTGACTATTATATGTTTGATTTCCATAAGTGTTTATATTGTCAATGCAATATTTAACTTAAATATTTAAGTTTGCTCTGTAAACTTAAATATTTGCTATTGACACATCTGCTAATGTATCAATATTACAATATTAGCCTACATAGGTATTCTATGTATTTTACAAAATAAATAAACAAATAAATAAAATTTGTGATGGTACATTTGTACTGGTGAAAAATCTATGTTTCTTGGCTAAACCTAAAAATACAAAGTTTGATATATATATATATATATATATATATATATATATATATATATATATATATATATATATATATATATATATATATATCAAAGGCTCAACAACCTTGGGATATTGAACTTGTCAGTAGGGGTGTCGACAGATGGACGGACCTGCTTTCTTTTGTTCTTTTGGCACTTATGACCTTAAATGACCACTAAATTGATCCAGTAACTGCTGCATAATATTAACATTGGTATCATGTTATGATTTTTATCACACCAAGAACTTTATAAAATAGCCTAATAAAACTGTGTTATTATTATTATTATTATTATTATTATTATTATTATTATTATTATTATTATTATTATCTTATTTACAATATTCAAGTGTTCTTCATGCCTACTGACTCCATTCATTATCTTAAACAGAATATTCAAGGTTAAAGTTTTAGTCAGGGTAAAGCAGATTAGATTGATCATAAAATATCATGTCTGTGATGAAAGTCTCTGCTTGCACAGATGATGAGATTAAGAGAATTAGGAACAGATGAAAGCCAAAGGCACCTACTTTATTTCCTGACAGCAAAGGAACACCTTCATGCCCAATCAGTCTCTGCTAATGAGACAAGATGGGGCAAGATGGTAAAACAGCAGTCTCAAGCAAGTCTTTTTTTTCACCCCAGCAGTCTTGTTACTGTATTACTCAATTTTTACAGCCACAATCTATTTAAGATGATACTTTCATTTATTTTTGGCTCACATAGAATTTCAAGTTTGTGTTAAATTCTGCAGACTATTGCCTTTTAAACCAAACCCTAAACAACTCACATTTGCGGATTCAGTAGGTTGGGAGGTCTATGGCATTATAGTCAGACTCTGTTGAAACCATTGAAGAACATCTTCCTCTAATCTACAGAATGTAACTGTTCAACACAGCTCAAGCTGATAGGAAAAGTGAAGCCTCCTGAACCACCTGAACCCTCTGAATCATTTGGAAGCACTGCTCTTCAGTGCCATCTCTTGGTAGATCTGCACAACTCAATACATTGACTGTAAAGACAGCCCCCTATCTCCAGAGAGAAGGCATTTAGTAAAGTGGACAATTGCACTAATGCTCAGAGAAGGCAATGTGTTATATAGTGACATTTCATATACTTTTGACATGCAGTATAAGGCGCTTTTTTTTTCTCGGTTAATAATTTAAACAGTCGTTTCAGTGTAAAGGAACATTTCGGTGCTTTTTCTAAAGACAGAGCTCAGCTGTTGTTTTTATCAAAATTGCCTGGAATATTTATTTTACATATCAACCACACATGCGAATAACCAATAAAACCTTCTTAAATAATCATACTAGAAATATAAAAGTGTTGTCCAATCAAAAACAAGCTCTTGTTACTTGAAATAAAAGACAGCGTAATTTGATGAGACTGCAGCAACTGCAATGTGTATGATGGTGTGATAAGCAGGATATTTTGATTCATGTTTACAAGAAGGTGGTGCATGTAGTACAACTCTAGCTATAAAGTAGAGAGGTGGAAAATAGTGGGTTCAAATCCATGTCATTTCCATTTTTAAAGAAATGTGTTTCCTTCATGTCAGCTACTGCTAAACACTGTTCATGGGTCACATGACCCAGTGGTTCACATGAACCACATGAACCGTTGCTTCGTAACACTGTTTGCTTCAATTGGTTCATGTGGGGTCGAATCAGCTGAAGCTTCAGTCCCATCACAAGTGCTGGCCCTGGGGGCACAAAGTGAATAAATCAAAAACAAGGAGTATGTTGCATTTCAAATGAAAAGAAAAAATAAACACCATATTGTGGTAATTAGCCAATGACTAGAAAAAGGAGTCAATAAATAAAACTGCGTATTTTAACCAACAAATTAAACTGTTGTGTTATTTTAACTATGAAATAACTGAGTTGTTTTTAAATAAAGTAGGAACGTGCCAATAATTAACAAGCATCTCTTAAGCCAGTTAATTAAAAAAAATATTGTGGTGAACCATTAAACAAAAACATTTAAAAGGAAATGCATGTTTAATAAACACCAAGTAATTTGTTTTCCATTGTGGAGAATAGTGCATTTGAACAGAGTTGTGGGGAAGTTGCTTGGTACACTGTTAAAAAGGATTGATTTGGGCCACAGAAGAAGAAAACAGGTGATGGTTTTCTTTGGCTGGTATTTAGAAAGCACGCTTTATTGCTGATGGGACACTTCATGAAGTGCGCACTTGAGGGATAATAACAATAAGCCACCCCAGGTATGTACTATACTCAGAAAGTAAAGTAACCTCAATACTTGAAGTTAGGTTTACACTTACAGCTCGGACTTGAGCTGTTTTATAGTCGATCAGATTAAAAGATTCTTATAATTTGAGCCACGCCATTGACATTTGAGCACAGACCTAAGCTGGCTTTGGCCCTGTATGCACGCACATAGCCCCTGAACTGCAGTGTGTGCCTGATGAAGTAATATCGACCATCCCTTGTGTGAAGACATTCCCCCTCCCCAATTCACAGAGGCAGAAGTGTTTAAATCAGCAACCAGCCTGTCATTTGTGAGTTTCTTCTTCAAGGTGGTCGTTCCATGGTAATTAAGATTTAATTTTGCCATCAGAAATGGAACAAAGCATTGAAAACTTGCATATCGATAACGTCTACTTGTCAGATTCCTCTGATATGTAAATAACAACTGTTTCTTTACATTTCCACTTCCAAAGTGTATGTCTAAGTCTAGGGTAGGCTATGTGGACATTTAAAAACACAGGTGTTGGACACATATAAGTCGCCTTGGATAAAGGCTTGCCAAATAAGTAAATAAAATATAATAATAATAATAATAATAATAATAATAATAATAATAATAATAATAATAATATACATGTACACATCAGTCTGAAAACTCTTCTTATATGTAAATGTAAACAATAACTTCCTTTTATTTTCTTACCCATAAAAAAAAGACTTATTTTTGCTACTCAACAAAAGGAAAACTCATTATTTTAATAGCTAAAAAGAAACATCCGTGACTCAATTGTGTTTCCCCCCACCCCAAACTCAAGTTTATTCAACATATACTAACAACTAGTAAATAATAAAGCCTTTCATAAATAAAAATGTTTCTTTCTAGGGACAAATACAGTTCTTAGTTTAAAAGTAAAGTGTTTTTGGACCTGATGTGAGTGCTTTATATATATACATCACAGCACTTATGATGATACACTTTGAAAAAAAGAAAGCCTATACAGTTGTAATCACCTTGTCACTGGGTGAAGTGGGGCTCCTAGGTTCAGTAACTTGCAGTCTTGCATCTTGGTGATGTTCAACCAGTGCAGCGGTGCCTCGACCTAAAAGCTGGGCTAGAAATCTGTCCCTTTTAGGACTCAAATTATTTCCCTCCATTTTTTGTTCACTAATAGATATGAAAAGATACCACTGAAAGTAACATAATGTTTACATCTTTTATACAAGAAAAATGTCAGATCTAGAAAGTGATGATAGTAATAAAAATATATCCAGGCCAACTCAACCAGAAAAGGGACATTTCGTTGCCTGCCCGTCTCAGATTTTCCTAGAAAAAGTCACCTGGGGGTTTTCTGACAACCTAAAGTGAGAAAGGGACCTTGACCAGAAAAATTACCCTGGATGCAATTTAGATGCTACTGTCATGTGTAGCACCTTGTTCTACTCGTATTTAATAGGGCTTTTCTTTTTAAAATACAAGGAGCACCCTACTCGCTTCTTGTAAATTGTCAGACGAGGGGTAACTGATGAGTTTTATTCAGTCTAACCCTTTACCCTGTAGGCATGTCAGAAAACCCCCAGGTGAATTTTTCTAGGAAAATCTGAGGTGGACGGGCAATGGCACTGGTTGAGTTGGCATGGAATGGTCCATTAATAGTTATTAAGTTACAAAGAGCAGAAGAAGAACCTTTGGAAAATGTTACACAGTCCATTAGTAACATCAACTTAGCTTAGCTGCCAAACAAACAGTCAAGACAAATATACACCACATAAACACCCTGAAACCAACTTCTACACCTGTGATGGCAGCGACTCTGTAATTGACTGGTGTCGCAAAAACACCTTCTGAGCGTTGTTCAATAATCAAGTTTGAATTTGTAGTCATCAAGAAAGGAAATTATTTATTAACATCTGTTACAAACTCAAACAAACAGTATATTTATGCTTTCCCCTCTGTATCGGGAGGCTATGAAATGAGTTTGTGGCCAAGAAAAGAAACAACAAAAAAATGTATTTTAAAAAGAAAAGGTTTGTTTCATCAGCATTTGTCTGAATGAAAGTTGACCGAGTCTGTTAAACATACAAAAAATATATTCAGCTTTCACAAGAACAATTTATTTAAGCCACTTACACGTGTATAAAATATTTAATCTAAGTACACCTTTTCAATTTAAGTAGATTGGGATGTAGGTGGCACAGTGCTAACCATTGATAACTGAAGTTTACAAAAATAATCTAAATTGCAAAGCATTGGGGCCCATGTACTGCACCTCAGTTATGTCTAAAATACAGATTCCACACCACAAAGTTGCAACAGTTAAGATAATTGGCTTTCTGTTGAATTCTCAGGATTGGCAAACATGCTGAAGTAACTCTAATTCCTTGCAGTTACACTCATGTGACACTAGAGGGGAGTGCAGTCAAACCTTTTAGACCAATCACGGAACACTCTGGGTGCCACTTGTCTTGTGTCTCTAGGTTGCATCTCTCTTTTTGTATTATGCACAACCCAATGTGCATACAGAGACTAAACACACCCAACATATCACATCCATCCTTGGGAGCGCAATTAATTTTACAACTCAAAGATTTTTCAGCTATTGCAATGAGCTCTATGTAGTTAAGTTGAATAATATAAAGACATCTGTCTTTTCTGCAACTGGATTCCTGCTCTTTTGCAAAGTGAGTTAGTTCCCCTGAGCTAAGGTGGTGTTTTAATTCCCCTGAACAAGCTGCGCGAGCTGGCTTCGACTGCAGTCTGCCTGACGTCACCTGCAGCAGCAAGCGTAGTGGCTAGCTCACTACACTCTGTTTCATCTCTTATATTGGCCCTGTGTTTGCGATCATAGTAGACACTGAATGCACAGATAAGACACATGTGATTAATATCTTTTAGCTATTTGTAGGTTTTAGACACATTTTTATTATATTATTTTCCCTGATAGACACTATAAAGAATTATTATTACTAGGCTCTTGACTGGTTTATTGTATCATAAACACTGTGCATAAACACATACACATTCAGATGGGACACAACAGTCTGGTGCAAAGTTGGAGCTCCAGTTCAAATTTACAGTCCTATTTTTTTTTTAGTTTAAAAAAGCTTTTTTTCGTTTGGAATGCATTGTAATGAGGTTATATCGAGTTGGAGAGGCATCTGGAGGGGTTGTGCTGCTTTTTGCACATTGTGTCATCAATATGTCGGTCCGAAATGCATGCAAAAGCGTCACAGCGTCCTGCATAGGTGTTGACTTCAAGGGGGGCTCGAGGGCCCCAGCCCCCTCCAAATTTTACAAAGGGGACTCACCCCCCCCCCCCCCCCCCAAGGCCGGAATTTTGATAACTTACTGTGATAGAGTGAATGAATCTGAATCAACAATCTCCCTCTCAATCTGTGAGGGCACCGTACAACAGGAACGGTGTGCCTCATACTGAATGGTTGGGCAGTTCAGGAAGGGGGCGGCGTCACGGTACCAGGAGTCATTTCTCTAGTACAGTGAGCAAAGTTTCAGTCACATATTGGAGGAGACGTGATTGAACTAGCTATCGGAGGGGGTGGAGCTGAGGGTACTTTAGAGGACGTGACGCTATAATTGGTTCCTTTGTTGTGGTTAATGAGAGGAAATGAAGACTGTTAGATTGTGAGTGAAGTGTTTTTGTTTGTTTCGTAGCTGTGTATGTTTGTCTTTGCCAGATGGCTAACGAATCTGGGAGCTGCTGCTTCAAACCAGCGATAAGCCCAGACTGCATTGCACTTGTATACAAACAAGCACCACTGTTTAAATCACCGTAACTGCACCTAGAGCACACGCTGTCCAGAGACTTTTCTGTATCTGTGTTGCGTGTCTGTGTTTTGTATTATTATTTCGGGACTGCAACCCCTTGGTTTATACGCTGGCAATACCCATAGTTGGGCAGAGCCATACTTATAAGGTCAAGGAGACCATTAAAAAGGAAAATAAAAGGTCTTGTGTTTTTGAACTTTGTGTTTGTCATTGTTCCGAGCACCTGCATCACCCCTACACCCACGTATGGCCACCCACACGTTCACACTTGCCTAGAGAGAGAGAGAGAAAAAGAAAACTCAGCACCTATGGTGTCCTGTAATTTCTTATGTGGCATGTGCTGACCTCCACTGTACTGGGTATTACAGGACATTTAAAATAAAATAACAATAATAATAAAACAATTACTTGAGTATTGATTGTGAAAAAAATTGTATAAAACAAGTTTTAAAAGAGCTCCATACTTTAAAACTGCAAAAGTATCCTGGTTCTCCATCAAGTTTTAAACAGTATCTTAATTACGTTATGATGGATTTAAATTGCAGTTTTAGACAGATATCATAACTTAATTTTATTTTTGATAATTCATAATCATTGTTTTGCATTTTGGGTATTAAAAGGAACAAAGAGAATAATAATTAAACTAAGAATGAAACAACAAGTTAGCTTTATTACTTAAAAAAGATGCATGCAGTAGTCTACAATGTTCTATAATATATTACCCATCCGTAAATATCAATATATAAATGTATGCCTTGCCTTCTGACTAACACTTCCTTATAGCATACAGTTCGCCTGCTGTAATGTCAATTGAGTGTGAATGGACTCACCCAGCCAATCACACCTCTGTGGGGATGGAAACAATGTTCTGCACTACTGAGAAAAAAGTTATTTGTTTATGTATACAATAAGGCCCGACAGGGTGTCTGTATGCGTTGAATATATACATGACTCGGGGCGTTGTGCGGCACAAGATGGTCCAGTGCCTCCAAATGCTGAGAAGTCTGTATATTCGACATATACAAAAACCCTGAAGGACCTTATTGCATTTATAATCCAGGTCAAACAGTATATTTGAAAAAAAAAGCAGAAGGCATTTTTAGGGCAACATTTTTGGTTTCTTTATTTAATATCCTTATGCCAATAAAGGAACCACAAAAGTAGTCTCATTTATAACTTTGACTCACAGCTAAACTTCATTTAGACAGTGGTTTATTCCAGCTTGGAGACGTTTGTAGCTTGAGATGTTATATGCTTCTCCGTGGGTGTTTCTTACATTTCCATAGAAATCCTTTAGCATTTTATAAAGATTTTAAGATGTGCATTTTCCACAGTTGAGACCATTTGTTTTTTATTTCAGCCAGACCTGAAAGACAGCGATTTTGTTTTAAATAATTTTTTTTTTTTTTTCTGTTTTGCTATCTTCCAGTTCAATTCATTGTTCTTCATCCAAATCGGCAAGTCTACTTGCTACTTTTTGGATTTTGTTTCTGGTGATTGGTCATTGGATTTATAGTTACTGTACACCTGTAACTGTAAACAAGATGGCTACCGGTACTTTCAATTCTGTGATGCCACTCTGTGATTTTGAATATGTGACAAGGCTCCAACTGTCCATATCCATACAATATGCAGACAGCTGAAACCCTGCTCGACCAATCACATTCCTTGTTTCATGTTTATTATCTGAAACAAAAACGTTTTAAACACCTTTTAAAACCATTAAAAAAAGCTTTCAGTTATATATTAAAATAACATTTCAAATAAAATATTTTTTTTAAAAAGCAAATGTGTGCTGCATTGTTTTGTTAAACTAGCAAACTGCTGACTTAGTTGTAAAATACATGCCTCTAAAAACATCATCTCTCACTTTAACCGCCTGTCGAAAGGGAAAGGCACTGATTGATAATCCATACTGCAATAAAATGTAAAGGTGATGTTTTATTTACAACATATGAAAATATAATCATTAAGTCTTATTATTATTATTTTTTTATTTATTTATTAGCAGACGCCCTTATCTAGGGTGACTTACCTTTGTTACAAAATATCACATTACAAATAAGACTAGTTATAAAATACAATAAAGTTAGTAGTAAATAAAAGAAAAATCAAATAAGACAATATAAATACAGTAAATAACTACTTTTGAGAGTGATTTCAACTAAGCGCAGTTATACTTATATTGCTTAGAAGAGTAAATTCCATTAATAGCAAGTAGTAAGTATAAGAAATGGTTAAGAATGATTTAAAATAAGAGCAATTACAAAAAAGCTTGAATACAGTTACCTTTAGGAGTAAAATCAAGTACAAGATACAGAAAGTATAATTATGATTGAGAGCAGTAGTAGAACACAGCAAAGTTTGGAGCAGTTAATAAAAGTTCAATATGATCAAAGTACTGATACAATTGGATGTCATATAGTCCAGTATAGTCAAGCATTGTGAAGTTTACAGATGCTGTTTGAACAGGTTTGTCTTGAAGAGGTGCCGGAAGGTGGTCAGGGACTGAGCAGTCCTGATATTCATGGTTAGGTCGTTCCACCACTGAGGAGCAAGGGTGGAGAAGGAGTGGGATCTGGAAGTGGGGGAGCGGAGGGGATGTACAGCTAATCTGCTGGTGGCAGAGGAGCAGAGAGGGTAAGAGGGGGTGTAGGGAGAAATAATAGTCTGGAGACAGGAGTGGGCAGAAAGGTTGAGACAGCAATAAACGAGTACAAGAGTTTTGAATTGGATGCGAGCGGCGATAGGGAGCCAGTGGAGGGAGCGGTGCAGTGGAGTATTATTATTATTATTATTATTATTATTATTATTATTATTATTATTATTATTATTATTATTATTATTTATTTATTAGCATACTCCCTTATCCAGGGCAACTTACAGTTGTATACAAAAAATACATATCAAGAATTACAGTACAAGAGCAAGATACAAAATACAATAACTTCAGACCTAATAAGAGCAAATACGATTTGATAACGGAGCAGTTCAAGAACAGATACCAGTGTTGATAGATACATCAGGGTTATATACTACAGATTAGATTAAGTGCAGGATTAAATACAGTAAAATAGGAAGCAGATAAGTGCAAATTAAAGTGCATTAAAGTTAAAGTGATATATAGTCCAGAAGGGAAGAGTTGAGTTTTACAGGTGTTGTCTGAAGAGGTGTGTCTTGAGGTGGCACTGGAATGTGGTCAGGGACTGGGCAGTCCTGACATCCATAGGAAGGTCATTCCACCATTGCTGGTGAGGGTGGAGAAGGAGAGGGCTCTGGAGGCAGGAGAGCATGGAGGAGGTACAGTCAGTCTTCTAGTGCAGGTGGAGAGGAAAGGTTGAGTGGGTGTGTAGGGAGAGATAAGGGTCTGGAGGTAGCTGGGTGCAGTCTGGTCAAGACATCGGTAGGTGAGTGTCACAAAGACGGCCGGAGTGGGGGATGTCAGACCAGAAACAGGAACCAGGAAATAAACGACAGAGAGGTGGAGCTTGGTGGAGCTTTTGTGCAGCTGTACCGAGACTCGATTGCTAATCAATCATTCAATTGGAGTCAGGGTACAACTGCAAGTGAATTAATAAAGTGCAATTCCCCATGCTCACATATTATTACGTTTTACTTGCATGTGAAGTATTGTGCAATCCTTATGCCTGAATACAAATATACATTTTAAACACTCATGTTACATTGACAGTTTATATCACGTGTGCCAATGACTATACACCAACACTTTGCCACAGTGAGTACAAGAGTATTTAACTGGATGCGAGCGGTGATCTGGAGCCAGTGGAGTGAGCGGAGCAGTGGAGTAGCATGGGAGAAACTAGGAAGGGAAAGACAAGGCGAGCAGCAGAGTTTTGGATGAGCAGACAGGTATCAGAAGCAGGGATGCCAGGAGGAAGGAATTGCAGTAGTCAGAGGCCTGAACTAGGAGCTGTGTGGAGTAGTCGGAGAGGAAGGGGTGCATGTGGCTGAAGAAAAAGCGTCAAGAGCATGCCAGTGTCGAGATGTGCTGAGAGTAGGAGAGGGAGGGGTTGTGGCAGACACCGAGGTCGAGGGTAGTGGATTTAAGAGGAATAGAGCTAGAGAGATCAGCAGTGTGGGAGTAAGAGGGGGGAAGACAAGGAGGTCTGATTTGGAAAGGTTGAGTGTAATATAATGCGAGAGCATCCAAGAGGTGCATCTGACAGAGGTAGTCAGACGGGTGAAAGGAGAGGAAGATCTGGACATCATCAGCATAGAAATGTTACGAGAAGCCATGGGAGGAGATGAGGGGACCCAGGGAGCGGGTGCATAGAGAAAAAGTCTGAAGAATCCACCAGCTTTCCACTAGCTTTCTATCTTTATCCACGAACCAGGACTAGATCAATCCAATGTGCAGGCCATTAGGAAAAAAATGTAATAAAATGGCAAAAATGTGTTTTAAAAATGCTGTTTTGTACACTTATTTTATAGAGAAACTTATAGGCAAAGTTGTTACAAAGTTGTTGTCCTTTTAGAGTGCTTATGTGGAAGGATACATTAAAAATAAGCCCGCCCCTGACCTTAAAAATAAACAAATACAAAATATTGCTTCTTTAATTTTATATATTTATTTATTTTTTATATGCCAGTTAGACAAACACACTGTGTTCATAGTATGCCAAATTCAAAATATATACTTTATTGTTCTTGTAGTCTCACATTTGCAAGCAAGGTTGTTTAACAGCACTGCAGCATTAAGAGTTTGCGGACGATTACATAAAATATACTTCTTCTTGAAAAAAAAAACTATTGATTTATTTTTTCCTACAATACTTTATTTTGACTTTATCAATGGTCTGTGTTTCTTGTTGGATTTGTGTTCTATAGTCTCACGACAGTGAGCCAGGCTTTATATCAGCACTGCAACATTCAGAGCTAACTTTGCAGAAAAATAAAATATACTAAAATGAATCAAGAACAATCAAAAATGTGAATGGGGCAGGAAAGGTTGAGCAATCTGGCAATTGTTTCTATAGAGCACTCAGAAAAATGGCAGATAGACTGGGGTAAGCTAATTAATTATATTGCTGCAGAGAAGGCTTGGAAAGTTTCTGTTTCTAAAAGTACATAGTGGAGATTTTTTTTTTTTTTTTGTGAGGTGGGGTTGAAGGAGGTTGGATTTGATTCTGGGCCTGGAGCACCATTTGGCACAGCTCCACCACTATGTACTTATAAAATAAAGTATATCTTCCCCGTCATGTAGTTATATTCTTGCTGCAACATTCTATACAATATCACTGTAACATTCTCAATGAGGATTGAAACAAAGAATTGCAATTTCAACCTTTGAGTTTACCTAAGCATGATTTTAATGACTCTAAACCAGGGCTATCCTACAGATGATTCTTGGGTCATTGTATATGGTATACACATACCATGGACAAAAAAAAACATTTTTTCAAGTTTGCTATATTTAGTCATCTTTTGGTTTTTTTAGTACACAAAATTTGTGTTTACAATTCAAGTCAGTGAATTATTTTAACCAAATAGGTTTGAGGGCTCTGGTCTAAACAATGGCTAATCTTCATACCTCCACCCTCTTACCACTGTGTTTGCATTGTATTATAAGTCAGTAAAAGTCCCCTGTGGAAAGCACCAGTGGGATTAATATAGAATTAAAGGCCTTTTGGTGTTTAGATTCATAGCTGTTATGATCATAAAAAAAGACCACACTTCCTTACTGCAATAGTGTTCATATGTACCAGGAATCAAAGTGAAAAGGTACTCCGAAGTCAGAGCAGTATCCAGGAGAGTCCCGAGTTCCTGATAAATGATATAGGCACCCCAAGGCTACCTTTAAAGGGAACATCAAGGATGCAACAGGTGCCAAGGATATATCGGAATATAATGAACAGAGTTTAACTTAACCTGTCTATGACTGTGCCTACATTTCAGAGAGAGGCAGTTACAGCCCACAGTGTGCTACATCAGTATTTGTCAGCTGTTTACATAAATCTGGGTATCATCCAATGTCTATTTAACCTTATAAATAATTCTAGAGCTCTATCCGTCTTACAGTAGAAATGTTACATAAAGGATTGCCTAACTGGATCATCCTGAACTATATTACAAACAAAGGGTCTTGTTAATTTGTTGAGATGTAATTAATACTTCTGATTATTGAAACTGGCAATAAATTGTGTTGTTTTATTTGCATATGCAAATAATCTTAATCACAATTTAATACTTTACTGTTGAACTTCAGAGCTGGAATTGATACATTTACATAATTAGTTGAACAATATATGAGCTAATGAGGCCAACTCACTGTCATTTGTATTGAGGTTATTATGTACAACCTAACTTTTATTGTGGGATCTTACTACACCTACCAAGAGATTTTCTGACTTACTAATGACATATTGTTCCTATGTTTATTGCGCTGTAAGTTCAAAATTAGAGCTATTAATATGATAACAAAGTTGATGATCATGACACATTTAAACAGTATGTACAGCACATTGATTAATCAGCTTGTTAAGCAGTTCACCAGTTATTTATAATTGTGGCATACACAACTTAACCATGATGTATCATTCTCACGCCACCTGAAGCCTTGTACGCGTTTTAAATGAATGATATTAATAAATCTCAATGTTTCTAAATCTGTTTCTAGGGGGAGGTTTCAATTTCCTGTTTTGGAATGTGCTTGTAAAGATGTTAAAAATGACTTCATAAGAAAGATCCAAAACCTACTCAAACACCAGTGTTGATGAACAGCTGTGAAATAAACCTGCAAGTTGCATTGGGTCATCCTATTAGGAGCCAGTGAATCAGCTACAAGCTTAGTACAGGGGCTCCTAAAACCATTCTTAATAAGACATTTAGGACCAATCATTGCTGAATAAGGAGCATTGTGTCTTTACTTGTGTTATTATCATTTAACCAGAGTTTTAATCCACCTGACTTGACTAAGCAATGCATTGAATGGGTATAATCAAGACTTATCAGACCATTTAAATTATGTGTTTGGTCCACAATGAGTCAAATTACTGATTTTTTTTTTGCACCTTTCAAAGTGTTGTGGTTATTATTATATTTTT